>NC_132899.1:33691939-33960001 GCF_030463535.1 Salminus brasiliensis | reverse complement strand
TTGTATATATATATATATATATAGTGTGTGAGAGTATATATATATATATATATAGTGTGTGAGAGTATATATATATATATAGTGTGTGAGAGTATATATATATATAGTGTGTGAGAGTATATATATATATAGTGTGTGAGAGTATATATATATATATAGTGTGTGAGAGTATATATTTATATATAGTGTGTGAGAGTATATATATATAATGTAGTGTGTGAGAGTATATATATATATAGTGTGTGAGAGTATATATATAATATATAGTGTGTGAGAGTATATATATATGTAGTGTGTGAGAGTATATATATATAGTGTGTGAGAGTATATATATATATATGTAGTGTGTGAGAGTATATATATATATATAGTGTGAGAGTATATATATATATATAGTGTGAGAGTATATATATATATATAGTGTGTGAGAGTATATATATATATATAGTGTGTGAGAGTATATATATATATATATAGTGTGTGAGAGTATATATATATATAGTGTGTGAGAGTATATATATATAGTGTGTGAGAGTATATATATATATATATGTGTGTGAGAGTATTATATATATATAGTGTGTGAGAGTATATATATATATAGTGTGTGAGAGTATATATATATATATATGTAGTGTGTGAGAGTATATATATATATATATGTAGTGTGTGAGAGTATATATATATATATAGTGTGTGAGTATATGATATATATAGTGTGTGAGGTATATATATATAGTGTGTGAGAGTATATATATATAGTGTGTGAGAGTATATATATATATATATATAGTGTGTGAGAGTATATATATATATATATATAGTGTGTGAGAGTATATATATATATATAGTGTGTGAGTATATATATTATATATATAGTGTGTGAGAGTATATATATATAGTTTGTGAGTATATATTATATAGTGTGTGAGAGTATATATATATATATATATATATATGTAGTGTGTGAGAGTATATATATATATATATATGTAGTGTGTGAGAGTATATATATATATATATATATATAGTGTGAGAGTATATATATATATAGTGTGTGAGAGTATATATATAGTGTGAGAGTATATATATATATAGTGCTGTGAGAGTATATATATATATATAGTGTGTGAGAGTATATATATATATATGTAGTGTGTGAGAGTATATATATATATATATGTAGTGTGTGAGAGTATATATATATATATATAGTGTGTGAGAGTATATATATATGTAGTGTGTGAGAGTATATATATATATATATATAGTGTGTGAGAGTATATATATATAGTGTGTGAGAGTATATATATATATGTATATATATATAGTGTGAGAGTATATATATATATATATATATATATAGTTTGTGAGTATATATATATATAGTGTGTGAGAGTATATATATATATATGTAGTGTGTGAGAGTATATATATATATATGTAGTGTGTGAGAGTATATATATATATATATATATATATAGTGTGAGAGTATATATATATATATATATATAGTGTGTGAGAGTAATATATATATATAGTGTGTGAGAGTATATATATATATATAGTGTGTGAGAGTGTATATATATATATATAGTGTGTGAGAGTATATATATATAGTGTGTGAGAGTATATATATATATATATAGTGTGTGAGAGTATATATATATATATATATAGTGTGTGAGAGTATATATATATATAGTGTGTGAGAGTGTATATATATAGTGTGAGACTATATATATATATACATGTAGTGTGTGAGAGTATATATATATTATATTTATATAGTGTGTGAGAGTATATATATATATGTAGTGTGTGAGAGTATATATATATATATATATATAGTGTGAGAGTATATATATATATATATATATAGTGTGTGAGAGTATATATATATATATAGTGTGTGAGAGTATATATATATATATATATAGTGTGTGAGAGTATATATATATATAGTGTGTGAGAGTATATATATATATAGTGTGTGAGAGTATATATATATATATAGTGTGTGAGAGTATATATATATGTAGTGTGTGAGAGTATATATATATATATATAGTGTGTGAGAGTATATATATATATATAGTGTGTGAGAGTATATATATATATAGTGTGTGAGAGTATATATATATGTAGTGTGTGAGAGTATATATATATATATGTAGTGTGTGAGAGTATAATATATATATATAGTGTGAGAGTATATATATATATATAGTGTGTGAGAGTATATATATATATATATATAGTGTGTGAGAGTATATATATATATATATATAGTGTGTGAGAGTATATATATATATATAGTGTGTGAGAGTATATATATATATAGTGTGTGAGAGTATATATATATAGTGTGTGAGTTAGTATATATATATATATATAGTGTGTGAGAGTATATATATATATATATAGTGTGTGAGAGTATATATATATATATAGTGTGTGAGAGTATATATATATATAGTGTGTGAGAGTATATATATATAGTGTGTGAGAGTATATATATATAGTGTGTGAGAGTATATATATATATATATATATATAGTGTGTGAGAGTATATATATATATAGTGTGTGAGAGTATATATATATAGTGTGTGAGAGTATATATATATATATATAGTGTGTGAGAGTATATATATATATGTAGTGTGTGAGAGTATATATATATATATATAGTGTGTGAGTATATATATATATAGTGTGTAAGTGTATATATATAGTGTGTGAGTGTATATATTATATAGTGTGTGAGTGTATATATATATATAGTGTGTGAGTGTATATATATATATAGTGTGTGAGTGTATATATATAGTGTGTGAGTGTATATATATATAGTGTGTGAGTGTATATAATATATATAGTGTGTGAGTATATATAGTGTGTGTATATATATATAGTGTGTGAGTATATATAGTGTGTGAGTATATATAGTGTGTGTATATATATATAGTGTGTGAGTGTGTGTGTGTGTGTGAGCGAGCTCACAGTAGATGAAGGAGATGGACCTCAGTATCACGATCCGGGTCAGCCAGAAGGTTCCGGTCTGTAGAGGAGCTTCTAGTCCCGGCTCGGATGTGCGCGCGGACTGGGTCTCCGGTTCGCGCCCTGCTCGGACTGGGTCTCCGGTTCCGCGCCGCTCTCGCGCTGTTTACCTGTCCGCCTCCTCCTCAGCTCGCGCTCCCTGCTCTCCGAGTCGCTGCACGTCGCCATGTTGCTCGCTGCTGTGCGCATGCGCGTTCCGAGGCTGAAGGTTTCGTTCCGAGGCTGAAGGTTCGGTTCCGCCTGAAAGCAGAAGAGCCGAACCGTGCCTGTGGTTCTGTTCGGTGGAACCAGCACAGCGAGGGAACCGTTAGTGTTCTCCACTTATCTAGAAACTCCTCTAGAACTGCGCTTCACCTCGCTGGCCACTTTATCAGAAACACGAGCGCTGGTGCTGCAGGCGGGGCGGGTGGTCGGCAGGGGGCGCTGCGCTGCAGGCGGGCGGGTGGTCGGCAGGGGGCGCTGCGCTGCAGGCGGGCGGGTGGTCGGCAGGGGGCGCTGCGCTGCAGGCGGGCGGGTGGTCGGCAGGGGCGCTGCGCTGCAGGCGGGCGGGTGGTCGGCAGGGGGCGCTGCGCTGCAGGCGGGCGGGTGGTCGGCAGGGGGCGCTGCGCTGCGCTGCGCTGCTCTTTTCCTCCCACAGAAGAAGAGCTCGAGGAAGTTCCGTGCGGAAGCGCGCGCCTGGCTGCAGCGAGCCCCGGAGAGCAGCGATGCGCTTCACCTGCTGAGCGGCATGGCGGACCGTCCAGGTGAGTCCCGCGGGGGACCGGGCACCCAGGCAGAGCAGCTCCGGCACGGCGAGGAAAGCCCGCGCTCGCGGTGTAGCAGCCTGCGGATCCGGTTAAGCCCCCGCTAGCGGCGCAGCTAGAGGAGCCGGGCTGAGCTCCGGGCTGAGCTCCGGGGACGCGGCGGGTCCTCCTCCCTCCCTGAGCGAGCGGCCGGGACTCTCCGCCGGGCTGGGCAGGCAGACCCAGCTCCAGCGGAAGTCCCTCCAGCCGGGCTCCAACCGCAGGGGCAGCGCAGCCGGAGCGAAGCGCGGGGAGGAGCGCGGCCTGCTGGACCCGGAGCTGCTCCCCTGAAGCTGGATCCAGTTACCCACCGAGCCCCCGCACGCGCTCAGCCCCGCCGCTCGCGGACCGATTAGTGATTGGTGATTTAGTGATTGGTGATTTAGTGATTGGTGGATTAGTGATTGGTGGATTAGTGATTGGTGATTTAGTGATTGGTGATTTAGTGATTGGTGGATTAGTGATTGGTGGATTAGTGATTGGTGATTTGGTGATTTGGTGATTGGTGGGATTAGTGATTGGTGGATTGGTGATTGGTGGATTGGTGATTTGGTGATTTGGTGATTGGTGGATTGGTGATTTGGTGATTGGTGGATTAGTGATTTGGTGATTTGGTGGATTAGTGATTGGTGGATTGGTGGATTGGTGATTGGTGGATTGGTGATTGGTGATTTGGTGGATTGGTGATTTGGTGGATTGGTGATTTGGTGGATTGGTGATTGGTGGATTAGTGATTGGTGATTTGGTGATTGGTGGATTAGTGATTTGGTGATTGGGTGATTGGTGGATTGGTGATTGGTGATTGGTGATTTGGTGGATTGGTGATTTGGTGGATTGGTGATTGGTGATTTGGTGATTGTGATTGGTGGATTAGTGATTGGTGATTTGGTGATTGGTGGATTAGTGATTTGGTGATTGGTGGATGGTGATTGGTGATTTGGTGGATTGGTGATTTGGTGATTGGTGGATTAGTGATTGGTGATTTGGTGGATTGGTGATTTGGTGGATTGGTGATTTGGTGGATTGGTGATTGGGTGATTGGTGATTGGGTGATTGGTGGATTGGTGATTTGGTGATTGGTGATTTGGTGATTGGTGATTTGGTGATTGGTGGATTAGTGATTTGGTGATTTGGTGATTTGGTGGATTGGTGATTGGTGATTTGGTGGATTAGTGATTGGTGATTGGTGGATTAGTGATTGGTGATTTGGTGGATTGGGGATTGGTGATTTGGTGGATTGGGGATTGGTGATTTGGTGGATTGGGGATTGGTGGATTGGTGATTGGTTGATTGGTTGATCAGTGATTGGTGGTTTGGTAACCAGGATAGGAAATCCTCAGATACGAGTCTCAGGAGGTCAGCAGGTGTAAGGGGAGGTCAGTTGTTTATCTGTGCTGAACGGTACCGCAGTCTCTGATCTGTCCGACTAGACGTGGGGGTTATAGACCCGCTGGGGGTTTTAGACCGTGGGGGTTTTAGACCGCTGGGGACAGAACGTAATCGGGCGGCGTCTTCCTGCTGACCTGTTCGCTTCTTCTAGGACTGCCACCCGGTGAAGACCAGAATATCGAGATTCGGGGCTCAGTGACCGTCTGCGGCGTAGCAGCGGAGGCGAGGGCCGCGAGGACCTGCGTTTACTGACCAGCATTCTGTGAGTGTCTGTTCAGCAGCGATGCTCAGACTGCTGACCTGCCTTGCAGCCTCCCTCCTCCTTGATCCCTTAATCCTGCTCATTCCTCTCTTCCTCAGATTGCGAGAGCTGCCATGAACCGTATGTGGATCGCTGTGAGGTCCACGGCCCACCAGTGTTCACCTACAACTCCCCCACCCCACAGGAGTCCCGCAGAGGGCGCTCTTCACTCTGCCCCCCAGGCTGGTCATCGGCAGATCAGCCTCTCTGGAGCCGGGCTGGGGGTGTTCAACCAGGGCAGGTTCTTCCTCTCGGAATGCATTTCGGACCATTTGACGGAGAGCTGACACCAAGACCAGGCTCTGGAGAGCGCGTACTCGTGGGTGGTGAGTCCTTCAGGAAGTGAAGCTTCATAACGAGGCGATTGAGGAGTTTTTAGGAACGTTACTGCAAGTATTCCAATAGAACCCAGACCTTCTCTCGTTCACCTGTTCCTCTCAGGTTTGTCGAGGAGGTGATCAGTACGACTCATCGATGGCGAGCGGGACACTCATTCCAACTGGATGAGGTAAGTAGCCTAAACCTGCGGCCCACCCGGCGCCCTAACTACACTACACACAGGCTCCTCTCATGCACACGCTGCTCAGCTTGAGGGCACTGAGGGCACACAGGTGTGCTGTATGTTGTCCACAGGTATGTCGTCTGCTCACGGAGTGAGGAGGAGCAGAACTGGTGGCGTTTCAGCAGAATGGGCGCGTTCTGTTCCGCTGCTGCGCCCATCGCCCCGGGCAGGAGCTGAGAGTGTGGTTACGCGAGGACTACGCAAAAGCTTGGCAGCACCTGGGATAAGATCTGGGACAAGAAGTGCACAGCTTTAGGTAACCACGGCGCCCGGCTCCAAATGCTCATCCGTGCAGCTCTAATCTTTAGTTCAGCAGTTTCTCCACCAGAGGGCAGAAGTAGGGCTTGTTTCCTATAGAACTGGTCTGAAGTGAACGTAGTTGTTCTGTGTTCTAAGGGTTCTAATGAACGTGTTCTCTATTCTCTGTCAGGAAGAACTGATGAAGAGGCACAGGTCTTCCTCTGTCCGTACTGCCAGTACTCCTTTCCGGCTGCTTTTTACCTTCGCAGACACGTCAGACGCTCGCACCCAGCCGAGTCCCAGAACCTGTCGGAAGCTCAGGCTTTGGAGACGACCGTCTTAACCCTGGACCAGTGCCTCCTCGCCTCTGATGCACCGTCTTCTTCTCAAATGCAGCCGATCACCGAATCTTTCCAGAGCCCGTTTCCAGCTCTCGCGGGTCAGAAGGAGAAATCTGGTTCTGCTGAACTGTCGCACGGACGCGGCAGCGGTCTGAGTGACGGGACGGAGCAGACGGAGCAGACTGGTGGCAGCGGTGCGGCAGAGCAGAACAAGTGTGGGGAGTGCAGGAGGACGTTTTTGCGGTCCTGCCACCTGAAAAGACACCAGCGCACAATCCACTCGAAGGAGAAGCCATATTGCTGCAGCCGCTGCAGGAAGTGCTTTAGTCAGGCGACGGGGTTGAAGAGACACCAGCAGACCCACCAGGGTGAAAAGGAGCAGGGCGAAGACTCCCGGGGACCGGCGGAGAAAGAGGGCGATCCGCTGGCAGTCTATCCTTGTACGGAGTGCTCGTTCTCTTTTGTGGCTAAACTCAATCTTTACAAACATCTCAAACGGCACCACCACGGAGAGTACCTCAAAGTAGTGGAGAGTCGCTCCCCCGGCCCAGAGACGACGGTCGCGCTGCAGGCCGAAGACGTCACAGACAAGCGGGACCCGTCATACGAACCGCCGGCCAGACTGAGGACATGCGCTCTGAGCCCGAACAAGGGCAGGGGTCTTCTGAAGAAGGGACCTACTGGTCGGCCTCGAGGCCGACCGCCTAAAAACAAAACCAAAGCCGCCCAGAAGCAGGTGAGGAACAAGGCTCAGCAGCAGAGTCTTACCGCTTCCCCAGAGTCTGGACAGACCACCGCTGACCCCGAGGGTTCAGCTGAGCCTCAGAGAACCAACCCAGACGGCACACGACTCCAGGAGCTGCCAACCTCTTCCCACGTCTGCGGCGAGTGCCTGAGGAGCTTCAGCCACCTGCATCTCCTGAAAAGCCACGAGTGCATTCAGCAGGGCGACGGCCCTCACGGCTGCTCTCGCTGCGGCCTGTATTTCAACCGCCTCTGCAACCTGCGGCGCCACGAGCGCAACGTTCATGCCAAAGAGAGGCCGTACTGCTGCACGCTGTGCCACAAGTCCTTCACCCAGCTGTCCGGTCTGAAGCGGCACCAGGAGAGCCACTCCCGCCGCAGCGCCCACCGGCAGAGCGCGACGCTGGCCGACGCCACCATCTACGCCTGCGGCCACTGCCCTTTCTCCTTTACCGGCGAGCGCTACCTGCACAAGCACATCCGCCGTCACCACCCAGAGATGACCACCAAGTACCTGGGCTTCAACGAGAGCGATGTGGCGTCCAAGGAGCACAGCTGCACGCAGTGCTCCAAGATCTTCCGCACCATCCGAGGGTTCAAGAACCACGCCTGCTTCAGGCAGGGGGACCAGCTGTACCTGTGTCCCGACTGCGGGAAGGCCTTCGGCTGGTTCAACAGCCTGAAGCAGCACCAGCGCATCCACACGGGGGTAAAGCCGTACGCCTGCTCTCAGTGCCAGAAGAGCTTTGTGCATGCGGGCCAGCTGAACGTCCACATGCGGACGCACACGGGCGAGAAGCCCTTCCTCTGTGCCGAGTGCGGCGAGAGCTTCAGGCAGTCGGGCGACCTGCGGCGGCACGAGCAGAAGCATTCGGGGGTGCGGCCGTGTCAGTGCCCCGACTGCGGGAAGAGCTTCAGCCGGCCGCAGAGTCTCCGAGCGCACCAGCAGCTTCACAAGGGCACAAAACTCTTCCCCTGCACGCAGTGTGGGAAAAGCTTCGCACGCCGGTACCACCTGACCCGGCATCACCAGAAAATGCACTCCTGACAAAAGGCGACCGTTCCAGAGGAAAACGAGCCCTGCAGGTGGTGCTGCTGATCGCCAGGGGCGGAGGCCTTTAACCAGAGACAGAGGCAGCAGTTTCCTCCGCGATGTTTAACTTGGGGAGGAATTTCCGACCCCTGCTTCATTTTGTAGTAAACCCAGAACCCAGGCGGGGGTCTCAGTCAGACATGTTGGAAACAAAGAGATGTTTAATTTCATCCGTAATAAAAGATCTGAAGTGTGTGTAAGTGTGTGTGTGTGTACCACCTGTAGGTGTGGGTGTAGGGTTGGTCTGTATTTGGGTGAAAGTGGATTTTAAAGGAACGCAGGGCTCTGCCTGGACGGCAGTGCCTCTAGATCAAGTATTTTTACCACCGGTCTCCTAGAACCAGTATATCACTGGAGACGGCTGCTCTGAGCCGAGAGTTAAACAGGAGAGGAGGGGGTTCTGATTTCAGACTGGGTTTGGGTTAGGCATCATGTTTATTACTTATTACTTATTAAAGCGGCGCTTTTAGGGCACTGCTCTAAGGACACTGCTATTAGAGCACTGCTATAAAGCGCTGACAGGTAGGACCCCTTTCTTTCTTAGGCCTGCACCCCTGATCAGACATTACTTACGTTCTTAACCAGGTTATCCAGCAGAATTCAGTACCAGTATCTGAAAAACAGCACATATGATTCACAGTGTTTCTCTTAAATTCAGTCCCGTCAGCCTACCGAGAAGATGACAGGAGGTAGAGGCATGTGTAGAATATAGGTACTAGAAACTACCCAGAAATAGAAATGAAATGTTTTCACGGGTCCAGCTCGTCTCTGTGGTTGAGGCTAACCTCGGCTACTTGGATCTGGTAAAGAATCTGGTACGTCAGTCTTTTAATTCTTTGATTTATTTCCGTTTGTACGTGACTACTGAATATATTGCGAAGTGAACAGCATGATTTACACTAATACAATGACTGAGCCAAACATACATCAATACAATGAAACTCAAAAGATTAAACAGAGCAATAAACAGAACATGTACAGGTATGTAGTCATAGAAACTGAGCAACTGAACATGAGCTCATAGTAAAAAAGAAATTAAAAAGGGAGGTGGTGACAAGGTCAGCTTTTAACCTCTGTAATAACTCTCTTAGATTCTTACAGTAATCTTAATTCCTGAAGACGTCTGTGCACGGTGTGTAGTGGACACCGGTCACCATGCCAACTGTCTTGGGACGAACATGATCACGAATAAACAGCTTACTAGACTAATTCATACTCTTGCAGCACAAACCCACTTCACTTCCAGTTCAGTTTATTCTTTTTCATCCCCGGAAACACTTAAACCATCTCAAAGGCCTGATTAGAAAGTCCCCAGGATTCCATCAACACAGACAAACCTGACATTCTAGCCCTGATCTGAGCAAGCCAGAGGAAACCAAGCTCAAAAGGGATCCCAGCAGCAACCACAGTACCCCCACAGTACCCCTACAGTACCCAGTGACTGGACAGGACAAGCTTTATCAGTAGCTGGTTAAGCACTTTGAGCTGCTATCTGCTGCTGTATGACGTGAAGCACCTCATGTAAAGCTGGCTGAAGATTCTTCCGAGACTAAATCTCGCTGCAGGTCTTTTGCAGTCACTCCAGGGTTTTTGACCACGTGCCTCCTCAGGAATCTGGTGGCAGCTGGTAATTGCTTCCTACTAGTGTAGCTAGCGTTCCTCTCTGAACTTGTAATCACCAGCTTCCAGCTGGATCTCTAGACACGTTCAGTTTCCTTGTTTGGAGAGGCAGTGAACTCTCTTTACCTATAGATACAAAAAAAAAAAAAAAAAACGTACATACAGAGATGCCACATTTCATTCAGGACGTCAGGTCAACATTGTCACCGTTTCGTTACTCTGCGACAGTTTCAACACCAGAACAAAACTGGATCTATTCCGTTCCGCTGAAGACATTACCAGTCGTTACTAGAGGTCAGGGGTGTGAGATTTAGGTTGGAGCTAAGCTCTATAGGGTGGTAGATTTCCAGTACAATGGCCGAGCATCCCTTTAACAACCTACATTTAAATGTGGGCTGGAACCACTGTCCCCTCCAGATTGTCTCCATTTTCAATCCCAGAAAATGTATCCTGCCCATTTGCATCACTGCGCTTTGTACATTTGTGTATATTTAAAGTCTTTAAATGCCTGAAGCTTCTCCCACACTCTGAGCAGTAATACGGTTTCTCTCCTGTGTGAATACGCTGGTGTTGAAGGAGATTACCTTCCTGAGCAAAACTCTTCCCACAGTCTGAGCAGTGATACGGTTTCTCTCCTGTATGAACACGCTGGTGTTGAAGAAAATTACTCTGATGATTAAAACTCCTCCCACACTCTGAGCAGTGATACGGTTTATCTCCTGTGTGAATGCGTTGGTGTCGCCAGAGTGTAACCTGTTGATTAAAACTCTTCCCACAATCTGAGCAGTGATACGGTTTCTCTCCAGTGTGAATGCGCTGGTGTGTGTTAAGATTACTCTGTGTGGTAAAGCTCTTCCCACAGTCTGAGCAGTAGTATGGTTTATCTCCAGTGTGAATGCGCTGGTGCTGAAGGAGATGAGTCTGTTGATTAAAACTCTTCCCACATTCTGAGCACTGATAAGGTTTCTCGCCAGTGTGAATACGTTTGTGTTGGAGGAGATGACTCTGTTGAATAAAGCTCTTCCCACAGTCTGAGCAGTGATACGGCTTCACCCCTGTGTGAATGCGCTGGTGTATTTTGAGAGTACTCTGTTGACCGAAACTCTTCTCACAGTCTGAGCAGTGGTGAGTTTTCTTCTTTCCGGTACTCTTCCGCTTTGGTCTGTGAGGTGTAGGAGATGCCATGTTCTTCCCCTCTTTCAGCAGCTTACCATCTTTGTGAAGTCTTCTGATTATGTGTATTTGTGAAGCTAAATGTCAAGCAGGAGAAGACTTGGAACAGGACAGCGTTAATTTCTAGAAGAAACAAAGAAAAAAAAACAACTCAATGCAACATGCAGGAGAATCCTAGTTTGGGGTGGGTAATCAAACAAACCATTTCTCATTTATGCAGATTTACAACATTTTCTTTCTAATACATGTGCAGCTTCTAAGATAAATAATGCTTGTGTCACCATGATATACAGCACCAAAAACTCAGCCGTGACAGCCATGCCAGCCTGCAATCTGCAATGGAACTCCACATGCGATCTCAGTTCCAATCTGGACTAGCGATTCTTATTGATGAGGAGTGGTTGTACTGTTTTTTTCCCAATGCTTGTGTAAAGACTCAACTTTCTCTTTCCACAGGTTCCACATGGCTTGCTTTTCTCCAAGGCAAACCCTGCAGGCTGGCATTCAGAGCTATTGATTATTACGTGAAGCAGCTCATGTTAAGCTAGCTGAAGATTCTTCCAAGACTAAATCTCCACGTCCAAGGATGTTAGCTACAGTGCGCCATGGGCTGTAAACTTCCTAATAATGTTGAGCACAGTGGACACAGGAACATTAATGCAAAGCCATTCTATCTGCTACAGCGTTCTGGGAGAAGTGCAGGAGTGCAGATCATGACTGTTATGGTTCCCCTGAGTGAGTGTAAGCCTTGTCCACCTCTTACTCAGGATCCACGGACATGTGGTCCATCTCTAACCCAACATAACAACCTAACATTATCATCTCGTTATTTATTTACTATTTAAGCATTTCACTCATACTCCATAAGTTCTTCTAAATCTGGGTTCCTCTAAACTATCACACTCCTGAATGGCTCTCTTTACAACCCCAATCACCCACCATCTCCTAATCTACCAGCTATTGTTCAGCAACCCCCACCCAATCTACACATTCCTCAGAAAAAGCTCCATTTTGCTCCCCCATTGTGGAACGTGTTTCTCCACCTCCATGCTGAATCTCATCATCTATTTTACACTGAGTTTTACAAAGTGGAGCATAAAGGAGAGATCTTTACAGTCAGCATGAAGGAGCATGCTTCTGTGTTCTCTTCAATGTTGCTCCTTCTGAAAGGGTTTCTATGAGTCTAAGAGTAAATGTAGAACAGTGTGATGAAGAGTGGAGCATCTCCATACCTTCAACAGTAGAGCTGATGGTGTTCCTCCAGCAGAGCAGTCCGAGCACAGAGGTGTGGACTGCTGATCCCAGCTGGATCTGCTGCTTCTCCACTTTACTGGAGACCGGGCTAAAGTTAGCCCCACCTTCCATATCCTCCTACAGAGAAGCTCTTCATGGTGAAAGAGCGGCCAGTAGATGTCCACAGTCCGCTGGATGAAGCTATTAGAAGATGTGGATCAATAGATCACAGTGGCTTTGTCTCTCGATCTGAGCAGATACAGTAACCAGCCCTGATCCACCTTAACAACTCAACAGTCTGCAGCTGCAGAGCTCCGGAGCTCCACTGAGGAGCCAATCAGACCGCAGGACTCTACTTCCGCTCAGGAGCCAATGGCTGGCAACTAGCTGTCAAAATAAAAGTCCTTCAGTGCCCTGAGGCTTAGTGTCAAAACTGAGCCCTGTCTCCTACATGTGAAATTATAGAGCACTGTTATACAGTAGAGCAATGTTATAGAGCACTATTATAGAGCACTATTATAGAGCAATGTTATAGAGCACTATTATAGAGCACTATTATAGAGCACTATTATAGAGCAATGTTAAAGAGCACTGTTATACAGTAGAGCAATGTTATAGAGCAATGTTATACAGTAGAGCAATGTTACAGAGCACTGTTATAGAGCAATGTTATAGAGCAATGTTATACAGTAGAGCACTGTTATAGAGCACTGTTATAGAGCACTGTTATACAGTAGAGCAATGTTATAGAGCACTATTATAGAGCACTGTTATAGAGCACTGTTATACAGTAGAGCACTGTTATAGAGCACTGTTATAGAGCACTATTATAGAGCAATGTTATAGAGCACTATTATAGAGCACTGTCATAGAGCACTATTATAGAGCACTGTCATAGAGCACTATTATAGAGCAATGTTATACAGTAGAGCACTGTTATAGAGCAATGTTATAGAGCACTATTATACAGTAGAGCACTATTATAGAGCAATGTTATAGAGCACTGTTATACAGTAGAACACTATTATAGAGCAATGTTTTAGAGCACTATTAGACAGTAGAACACTATTATAAAGCAATGTTTTAGAGCACTATTAGACAGTAGAGCACTATTATAGAACAATGTTATAGAGCACTATTATACAGTAGAGCATTATTATAGAGCAATGTTATAGAGCATTATTATACAGTAGAGCACTATTATAGAGCAATGTTATAGAGCACTATTATACAGCAGAGCACTATGATAGAGCAATGTTATAGAGCACTATTATACAGTAGAGCACTGATATAGAGCACTGTTACAGAGCACTGTTATAGAGCACCATTATACAGTAGAGCACTGATATACAGTAGAGCACTGATATAGAGCACTGACATAGAGCACTGTGATACAGTAGAGCACTGTTATAGAGCACTGTTATACAGTAGAGCACTGATATAGAGCACAGTTATAGAGCACTGATATAGAGCACTGATATAGAGCACTGATATAGAGCAATGTTATACAGTAGAGCACAGTTATAGAGCACAGTTATACAGTAGAGCACTGATATAGAGCACAGTTACAGAGCACTGTTATACAGTAGAGCACTGATATAGAGCACAGTTATAGAGCACTGATAGAGCACTGATATAGAGCAATGTTATAGAGCACTATTATAGAGCACTGTCAGAGCACTATTATAGAGCAATGTTATAGAGCACTATTATAGAGCACTGTTATAGAGCAATGTTATACAGTAGAGCACAGTTATAGAGCACAGTTATACAGTAGAGCACTGATATAGAGCACAGTTATAGAGTACTGTTACAGAGCACTGTTATACAGTAGAGCACTGATATAGAGCACGGTTATAGAGCACTGATATAGAGCACAGTTATAGAGCACAGTTATACAGTAGAGCACAGTTATAGAGCACAGTTATACAGTAGAGCAATGTTATAGAGCACTATTATAGAGCACTGTTATAGAGCAATGTTATACAGTAGAGCAATGTTATAGAGCACTGTTATAGAGCACTGTTATAGAGCAATGTTATAGAGCACTGTCATAGAGCACTGTCATAGAGCACTATTATAGAGCAATGTTATAGAGCACTATTATAGAGCACTGTTATAGAGCACTGTTATACAGTGGAGCAATGTTATAGAGCACTATTATAGAGCACTGTCATAGAGCACTATTATAGAGCACTATTATAGAGCACTATTATAGAGCACTATTATACAGTAGAGCACTGTTATAGAGCAATGTTATAGAGCACTATTATACAGTAGAACACTATCATAGAGCAATATCATACAGTAGAGCACTATTATAGAGCAATGTTATAGAGCACTATCATACAGTAGAACACTATTATAGAGCAATGATTTAGAGCACTATTATACAGTAGAGCACTATTATAGACCAATGTTATAGAGCACTATTGTACAGTAGAGCACTATTATAGAGCAATGTTATAGAGCACTATTATACAGTAGAGCATTATTATAGAGCAATGTTTTAGAGCATTATTATACAGTAGAGCACTATTATAGAGCAATGTTATAGAGCACTATTATACAGCAGAGCACTGTTACAGAGCACTGTTATAGAGCACTGTTATACAGTAGAGCACTGTTATAGAGCACTGTTATAGAGTAGAGCACTGATATAGAGCACAGTTATAGAGCAGTGTTATAGAGTAGAGCACTGATATAGAGCACAGTTATAGAGCACTGTTATAGAGTAGAGCACTGATATAGAGCACAGTTATAGAGCACTGTTATAGAGTAGAGCACTGATATAGAGCACAGTTATAGAGCACTGTTATACAGCACTGTTATAGAGCACTGTTATAGAGTAGAGCACTGATATAGAGCACAGTTATAGAGCACTGATATAGAGCACTGATATAGAGCACTGATAAACAGTAGAGCACAGTTATACAGTAGAGCACTGATATAGAGCACAGTTATACAGTAGAGCACTGATATAGAGCACAGTTATAGAGCACAGTTATAGAGCACTGATATAGAGCACTGATATAGAGCACTGATAAACAGTAGAGCACAGTTATACAGTAGAGCACTGATATAGAGCACAGTTATACAGTAGAGCACTGATATAGAGCACAGTTATAGAGCACAGTTATAGAGCACTGATATAGAGCACTGATATAGAGCACTGATAAACAGTAGAGCACAGTTATACAGTAGAGCACTGATATAGAGCACAGTTATACAGTAGAGCACTGATATAGAGCACAGTTATAGAGTACTGTTACAGAGCACTGTTATACAGTAGAGCACTGATATAGAGCACAGTTATAGAGCACTGATATAGAGCACAGTTATAGAGCACTGATATAGAGCACAGTTATAGAGCACAGTTATACAGTAGAGCACTATTATAGAGCACAGTTATACAGTAGAGCACTGTTATAGAGCACTATTATACAGTAGAGCACTGTTATAGAGCACAGTCATAGAGCACTGATATACAGTAGAGCACTGATATAGAGCACTGATATAGAGCACAGTTATACAGTAGAGCACTGATATAGAGCACTGATATAGAGCACAGTTATACAGTAGAGCACTGATATAGAGCACAGTTATAGAGCACAGTTATAGAGCACAGTTATAGAGCACTGTTAAACAGTAGAGCACAGTTATAGAGCACAGTTATAGAGCACTGATATAGAGCACTGTTAAACAGTAGAGCACAGTTATAGACCACAGTTATAGAGCACTGATATACAGTAGAGCACTGATATAGAGCACAGTTATAGAGCACAGTTATAGAGCACTGATATTATAAGACTTTCTCTAATGCTACAACCTACACTTTATGGTCAAAAGTCACCTGCCCATTTATTGTTTCTCCTAAAAGCAAGAATATTAAACACAGCATGTGTCCTGCTTTTGCTGGAGTAACTGTCTCTACTGTGAGGATCTGATTGCATTCAGTGACAAGAGCAAAGTGAAGTAAGGATGTAGTAGGAGCATCACCCCACCTCATCCCAAAATCACTGGATGGAGCACCATCATTAGAGTGACCCGGTTCCACTGCTCCACAGTTCAGTGCTGGGGGGCTTTATACCCCTCTAGCCCACTCCTGGCATTAGGCTTCATGCCTGTAATTTCATGCTTATCTGCTCCAGAGAGTCCTATTCTATTGGCAATACTTCTCTACAGCACAAGTCAAGCTTTGTGTGTGCATTTGCACACCTGTGTCAGCAACATGCTCCACTTCAAATAGCTGACCTGCCTTCATCAGAGAGAGAGACCTCCACTAACATTTGGAGATCTAGTGTAGCTTCCTTTGGGGGAAACACTTGCAGCTAGCTTCCTTGCTAATGCTAACGCTGCGTGTATCCAACATGGTGCAGTTGACCAGGGCATGTGGATCACTATTAATGGGCGTGTCCTTCTGGAAACGTCCCAAGCAGCAGGTGAGGTTCATCACTAATTAAAGGCCTTTAGCTGAAAGACACACAGTTTAAACTGCTGAACTGAAGCAGAACTTCCAAACACCACAAGTGTTGGTTCTAATCTGGAGAACCGAGTTCCTTTCCTCCTCCTCTGAAACACCAACATGAGGACTACAGCACAGAAAGAGAGGCTAGTCTTTAGCTCCAGACCTCCAGGAGGAGCAATATGTGGTTTGTTGTTCATCTCACAGACAGCTAAGAAGCTAATGCTAACATGTCTGCTATTGGTTACAGGGTTGTTTTGCTGATGTTTCTCACAGTAACATTTCAAACATTAACAGCTGCACCTCCAGAGCTTCAGAAACTAAGACGTGAACAACTAGAGCTAAAGTTCTTGTATCTTTATATTTTCCATGGTTTGATAAAGTAGCAGCAGCCGACCTGAACATGCAGCCATTCTTCTTCCTCTTCTTTACACTCACTCTCCGTCCAGCACCTCTCCTGATTGGCTGATTAGCTAATTGGATGACCTGATTGGCCGTTTGATCAATTACTTGTGCAGCACAGCTGATGTGGATGATGTTTTAATGGTGTTTGTGTTGAATGGGTTTGGAATCCAGAGTGGAGAAGCACTGCAGGTGGAGGAGCTCCAGGTTTCATGGTTTGGTGAAGAATTTGATTATTGAATCAAATGGGAGAACATTGAGTCTGTTTGCTCTCAGAACTGATTAAACGTACCCTGCTGGACCACGCTGAAGACCACTTTTACTATATGTTGAAAAGTTTGTGGACACCCCTTCTCAACCCCTTATGCTCCCCCTCATTAACCCCTTTACTAAAAACCCTGCCTTATACTTCCACCTAGTGGCCGCTTTATTAGAAACGTGATCATGTGACTCTGGATATGTGAGCAAGCTGATAATACATACAGGTTACATTCATTTAAATATACTACTATTTCAGTATGCAAATATATTCAGATATAGATTATAATATATGCAAATATATTCATATATATATATATATATATATATATATATATATATATATATATATATATATATATATAGATTATAATGTACGCAAATATATTCAGATATAGATTATAATATATGCAAATATACATATATAGATTACAATGTATGGAATATATATTCCTATATAGATTATAATATATGCAAATATATTCATATATAGATTATAATGTATGCAAATATATTCCTATATAGATTATAATATATGCAAATATATTCATATACAGATTATAATGTATGCAAATATATTCCTATATACATTATAATATATGCAAATATACTCATATATAGATTATAATATATGCAAATATCTGCACAAACATGTGTCTGAAATGGGTTAAATAGGCTCTATTATGGCAGCGTTTGGGATCCAACAGTCAGAGGAGCACTGGAGCTGCTACTGTAGATCAGAAGACCACTCACTAGACAGTCTCCAATCACAGCCTGGGGGTGGCGCTGTGGTGCAGACGGCTGTTTGACTGAAGGATGAATGAAGGCTGGGTGTTGAATGCTCCTCATGCTTTATGGGTACTTACAGATCAGGTAAGCTGGGATATGATCAAAGGTTACCATGAAGGTGAAGACTAGTACTGAAATACCTGCCAGTGGAGTTTTAACAGACCACCTGACCAACGCTGACCGTCAGTGTGAAAGTCAATGACCACAGGAAGTCTGTAATCAGCTTAGCGTCACCAGCACTTACCCTGAACCTGCACACCAGCACTGAACTATCTAGAACCTCAGAGAGAGAGGAGCAGCTGCAGATGTGGGTCAGCCTGTACTAACACATGGGTGCAGTGTGGGAGGAGCTTATCTCTCCTCCTGCAGTTTTTATTACAGTGGGGTTAAACTGAGCTGCACAGCAGAGAGTAAACCCTCCTGAATCTGACCCCCAAACGGTCAAACAGAGGACACTGCTTCTCCCGTCCATCTTAGCCTGATGCTCCAGACTTCACGTTGATGGGAACTCAGTTCATTAGCATATTCCCACGTTATCCAATCAGAACTGACCAAAGGTCACCATCAGTGTGAAGCCCAGTAGTAAATGTCTTATCTGTAGTGTAACATAGAGAAGGTTCTAAGTCTGGGCGGGGCCAGTTTCCTGCCCACTGTGGGTGGGGCTAGAGGTGTAAAACCTCTGCTGTATGCTGTGTTCTCCACCTGTTGAGGGAGGTGGGGCTAATTGGCTAGTCTAGACTTACCCCTCCTCATTCTCAGAGCAATGTTCTCATTCCAGCATCATCAACTCGGAACATGAGCAGAACCTCAACCTGGATCACAGAACGTTAAACTTATTATATGGAGAACCCTTCAGTGTGTAGCGTTAGCACTGTGAAGCAGGACGCTACTGATAGCGCTGTAGTTTATCTACTTGTGTAGCGGGTAATGCTATCTTCTGAAATGCTAACGATCCTGCTAACAACCCTCAGACAGTCAGCATGCACTCTGCTTCACTCTGCTCATGCTAGCCTGTTAGCTAAGGTTAGCCTGTCTTAGCCTGAATAAAACATGTTAGCTGAGGGTAGCTTGTCTTAGCCTGAGTTAACATGTTAGCGATAGCCGGTCCTAGCGCGAGCTAAACCTGTTAGATATAGTTAGCCTGTTTTAGCCTGAGTTAAACCTGTGGACTAGGATTAGCCTTTCTTAACCCGAGTTAAACCTGTTGGCTAAGGTTAGCCTGAGGTAAATCTGATGGCTAAGGTTAGCCTGTTTTAGCTTGAGGTAAACCTGATGGTTACGTTTAGCTTGTCTTCGCCAAGCCGAGTGAAACATGTTAGCTGAGGGTAGCCTGTCTTAGCCATCAGGTTTTACCTCAGGCTAACATTAGCCAACAGGTTTAATTCAGGCTAAGTTTAGCTTGTCTTAACCTGAGTTAAATCTGTTGGCTAAGGTTAGCCTGTTTTAGCCTGAGGTAAACCTGTTGGCTATGGTTAGCCTGTCTTAGCTTGAGCTAAACCTGTTAGATAAGGTTAGCCTGAGGTAATCCTGATGGCTAAGTTTAGCTTGTCTTAACCTGAGTTAAATCTGTTAGCTAAGGTTAGCTTGTCTTAACCTGAGTTAAACCTGTTGGCTAAGGTTAGCCTTAGGTAAACCTGATAGTTAAGGTTAGCCTGTTTTAGCCTGAGTGAAACATGTTAGCTGAGGGTAGCCTGTCTTAGCCTGAGTTAAACCTGTTGGCTAAGGTTAGTCTGTCTTAGCTTGAGCTAAACCTGTTAGATAAGGTTAGCTTTTCTTAACATGAGTTAAACCTGTTGGCTAAGGTTAGCCTGAGGTAAACCTGATGGCTACGTTTAGCTTGTCTATACCTGAGGTAAACCTGTTGGCTAAGGTTAGTCTGTCTTAGCTTGAGCTAAACCTGTTAGATAAGGTTAGCTTTTCTTAACCTGAGTTAAACCTGTTGGCTAAGGTTAGCATGTCTTAGCCTGAGTAAAACCTCTTGACTATGGTTAGCCTGTCCTAGCGTGAGCTAAACCTGTTAGATAGGGTTAGCCTGTTTTAGCCTGAGTTAAACCTGTTGACTATGGTTAGCCTTCCTTAACTTGAGTTAAACCTGTTGGCTAAGGTTAGCCTGAGGTAAACCTGATGGCTACGTTTAGCTTGTCTTAACCTGAGTTAAACCTGTTGACTATGGTTAGCCTGTCTTAGCTTGAGCTAAACCTGATGGCTAAGGTTAGTCTGAGGTAAACCTGATGGCTACGTTTAGCTTGTCTTAACCTGAGTTAAAGCTGTTGGCTGAGAGTAGCCGGTCTTAGCCTGAGTGAACCTGTTAGATAGGGTTAGCCTGTTTTAGCCTGAGTTAAACCTGTGGACTAGGGTTAGCCTTTCTTAGCTTGAGCTAAACCTATTAGACAAGGTTAGCCTTTCTTAACCTGAGTTAAACCTGTGGACTAGGGTTAGCCTGTCTTAACCTGAGTTAAACCTGTTGGCTAATGTTAGCCTTAGGTAAACCTGATGGTTAAGGTTAGCCTGTTTTAGCCTAAGTAAAACCTGTTGACTAGGGTTAGCCTGTCTTAGCCATCAGGTTTACCTCGGGCTAACCTTAGCCAACAAGTTTCACTCAGGCTATGACAGGCTAACCTTAGGCAACGGGTTTAGCTCAAGCTAAGTTTACCTTGTTTTAGCCTGAGGTAAACCTGTTTGACTATAGTTAGCCTGTCTTAGCCTGAGTAAAACCTGTGGACTTGGGTTAGCCTTTCTTAACCTGAGTTAAACCAGTTGAATATGGTTAGCCTTTCTTAACCTGAGTTAAACCAGTTGAATATGGTTAGCCTGTCTTAACCTGAGTTAAACCTGTTGGCTAAGGTTAGCCTGAGGTAAACCTGATGGCTAAGTTTAGCTTGTCTTAACCTGAGTTAAACCAGTTGAATATGGTTAGCCTTTCTTAACCTGAATTAAACCTGTTGGCTAAGGTTAGTCTGAGGTAAACCTGATGGCTACGTTTAGCTTGTCTTAACCTGAGTTAAAGCTGTTGGCTGAGAGTAGCCTGTCTTAGCCTGAGTGAACATGTTAGCTAAGGATAGCCTGTCTTAGCCTGAGTAAAACCTGTTGACTATGGTTAGCCTGTCCTAGCGTGAGCTAAACCTGTTAGATAGGGTTAGCCTGTCTTAGCCTGAGTAAAACCTGTTGACTATGGTTAGCCTGTCCTAGCGTGAGCTAAACCTGTTAGATAGGGTTAGCCTGTTTTAGCCTGAGTAAAACTTGTTGACTAGGGTTAGCCTGTCTTAGCTTGAGCTAAACCCGTTGGCTAAGGTTAGCTTGTCTTAGCCTGAGTAAAACCTGTTGGCTAAGGTTAGCCTGAGTAAAACCTGATGGCTACGTTTAGCTTGTCTTATCCTGAGTGAAACATGTTAGCTAAGATTAGCCTGAGGTAAACCTGATGGCTACGTTTAGCTTGTCTTAGCCTGAGTTAAACCTGATGGCTAAGTTTAGCTTGTCTTAGCCTGAGTAAAACCTGTTGGCTAAGGTTAGCCTGAGTTAAACCTGATGGCTACGTTTAGCTTGTCTTAGCCTGAGTTAAACCTGATGGCTAAGTTTAGCTTGTCTTAGCCTGAGGTAAACCTGATGGCTAAGGTTAGCCTGAGGTAAACCTGATGGCTAAGGTTAGCCTGTCTTAGCCTGAGGTAAACCTGATGGCTAAGGTTAGCCTGAGGTAAACCTGATGGCTAAGGTTAGCTTGTCTTAGCCTGAGGTAAACCTGATGGCTAAGGTTAGCCTGAGTTAAACCTGATGGCTAAGGTTAGCCTGAGTTAAACCTGATGGCTACGTTTAGCTTGTCTTAGCCTGAGGTAAACCTGATGGCTAAGGTTAGCCTGTCTTAGCCTGAGGTAAACCTGATGGCTAAGGTTAGCCTGAGCTAACCTGATGGCTAAGGTTAGCCTGAGGTAAACCTGATGGCTAAGGTTAGCCTGAGGTAAACCTGATGGCTAAGGTTAGCCTGAGGTAAACCTGATGGCTAAGGTTAGCCTGTCTTAGCCTGAGGTAAACCTGATGGCTAAGGTTAGCCTGAGTTAAACCTGATGGCTAAGGTTAGCCTGAGTTAAACCTGATGGCTACGTTTAGCTTGTCTTAGCCTGAGTGAAACATGTTAGCTAAGGTTAGCCTGAGGTAAACCTGATGGCTAAGGTTAGCCTGTCTTAGCCTGAGGTAAACCTGATGGCTAAGGTTAGCCTGTCTTAGCCTGAGGTAAACCTGATGGCTAAGGTTAGCCTGAGCTAACCTGATGGCTAAGGTTAGCCTGTCTTAGCCTGAGGTAAACCTGATGGCTAAGGTTAGCCTGAGCTAACCTGATGGCTAAGGTTAGCCTGAGGTAAACCTGATGGCTAAGGTTAGCCTGAGGTAAACCTGATGGCTAAGGTTAGCTTGTCTTAAACATTAACAGTTCCACATCAGGTGCTCCTGGGCTGTGTGCCAACCACACACAGAACCATCTAGCAACACTCCAGCTAACATCTAGGATAATAAGAAACCACAGAGCAACACTGTAGCAACCAGCAAGAATTACCCTAGTGACCACCAGAGATCCCATAGCAACCAACACCACTTAATAACACAGCAACATATAGTAATTATTATTATTATTATTATTATTATTAAGACTGTATAATGCAGAAAGCGTAGGTTCGAGTGTGATACCCCTGAGATACGCTCACACACAATTAGACAAAACTGTTTGATCAATGATCAAAGGATCAGACAGACTGAAGCAGAGCTAGAGAGTCAGTGGGTTCGTGAGGAGCTTTGATGTTTATCAGTAACAGCTGAAATGAGTGATCTCCAAAAGTGAGTGCAGGGCGCCACCATGTGGCAGTTAGACAGCTCACCCCAAACATACTGGAATGGATTCACTGAGAAGAAGAGTTTCGCTCTTTTAGTGCAGAAAAGATCAGCTGCTGAACCTCCACCAATCAGACACCTCCACCTCCTCCACCCCAGATCTGATTCCTCACTAAAACATGAAGGCTGAAGCTCTGCTACCTGCAGTGTTTCTCCACTCTGGACTCCAAACCGTTCAACACCACGCTCACGAGCTGTGTTAGTAATTGGCCAATCAGCCAATCAGGTGGTAGCCAATCAGCCAATCAGGTGGTAGCCAATCAGCCAATCAGGTGAGTCGTTGTAGGAAGAGTGTCTGTAAAGGACAGGAAGATGAAGGCCTCCACAGTCAGGTAGGCTACTCCAACTTTATAAACGATGGAAAATGTAAAGATCAGAACAAG
The DNA here is from genome assembly GCF_030463535.1 of Salminus brasiliensis. Lineage (NCBI taxonomy): Eukaryota > Metazoa > Chordata > Actinopteri > Characiformes > Bryconidae > Salminus > Salminus brasiliensis. The sequence goes on along the minus strand of NC_132899.1, from coordinate 33,936,289 downwards.
GACAGGATCTCCAGCAGGTCCAGAGTCTCTCCAGGTTCTCCTCTAAACCTCTGGAGGAGAACCTGTTCACGCTTTAAACGTTAGTCAAGACAGATCCTTTTAAAGTCTGTAGTGCTGGTGTTGGTGTTCTAGATACAGAGAACCGTGTGTGTTCCACCTGAGGCACCCGTGGAAGCTCAGCAGCGTCTCTCCCAGCTAAAGACTTTTCATTTGTAATAAACCTCACCTGCTGCTCCTGACGTCTCCAACACAACACGCCGTTAATAGTGAGCAGCGCCCACTGGTGGCCGGAGCCCACAGCAGCGTTAGCTTTAGCACATACGCTAACTGCAAGAGTTGATCTCTAAATAAGAAGTGCTGGTCTGGGTACAGTGACTGGACATGGTCCTACGGATGGTTAAACTAAACTAAACATCTGGAGTTTGACCGTTTCTCAAATTTCATGCATTTGAAATTGATTTCACACATGACATGTATTAAAAATATATATATATATATATATTTATATATTTTCAATATAATATAATGTATTTATTTTAGTTAATTATTTAATTTAATTATATTTACTGTACAAAAAAGGCCAGAGCAGACTCAAACTGGACACAGATGTTTTGCATCTGAGTGTCTTTCTATTCCTTTGATGCTGTAACACCGTGCCTTAGACAGGCTAACCTCAGCCATCAGGTTTAACTCAGGCTAAGACAGGCTAACCTTAGCTTACATGATTCCTTCAGGCTAAGACAGGCTAGCCTCAGCTAACAGGTTTCACTCAGGCTAAGACAGGCTACCCTTAGCTAACATGATTCCTTCAGGCTAAGACAGGCTAGCCTCAGCTAACAGGTTTCACTCAGGCTAAGACAGGCTACCCTTAGCTAACATGTTTAGTTCAGGCTAACCTCAACATACAGGTTTAGCTGAGGCTAAGACATGCTAACTTTAGCAAACATGTTTAGTTCTGGCTAAGAGAGGATAAACCCAGCTAACATGTTTCACATAGGCTGAGCGGGGCTAACCTTAGCTTACAGATTTAGCTCACGATAAGACAGGCTAACCTCAGCTAACAGATTTAACTCAGGCTAAGGCAGGCTAACCTTACCAACATGTTTAACTCAAGCTAAGGCAGGCTAACCTTAGCCATCAGGTTTAACTTAGGCTAAAACAGACTAACCTCAGCCATCAGATTTCACTCAGGCTAAGACAGGCTAACTTTAGCTTACATGATTCCCTCAGGCCAAAACAGGCTAACCTTAGCTAACAGGTTTCACTCAGGCTAAGGCAGGCTAACCTTAGCTAACATGTTTAACTCAGGCTAAGGCAGGCTAACCTTAGCTAACAGGTTTCACTCAGGCTAAGGCAGGCTAACCTTAGCTAACAGGTTTCACTCAGGCTAAGGCAGGCTAACCTTAGCTAACAGGTTTCACTCAGGCTAAGACATGCTAACCTAAGCTAACATGTTTAACTCAGGCTAAGACAGGCTAACCTTAGCTAACAGGTTTCACTCAGGCTAAGGCAGGCTAACCTTAGCTAACAGGTTTCACTCAGGCTAAGACATGCTAACCTAAGCTAACATGTTTAACTCAGGCTAAGACAGGCTAACCTTAACTAACAGGTTTCACTCAGGCTAAGGCAGGCCAACCTTAGCTAACAGGTTTAACTCAGGCTAAGACATGCTAACCTAAGCTAACATGTTTAACTCAGGCTAAGACAGGCTAACCTCAACTAACAGGTTTCACTCAGGCTAAGACAGACTAACCTTAGCCAATAGGTTTAACTCAGGCTAACCTTAGCTAACAGGTTTAAATCTGATTACGTCAGGCTAAGTCCAGCTAACATGTTTATTAAGGCTAGCATGAGCTAACAGTGTGATAGTTAATAGTGAAGCAGAGTGCATGCTGACTGTCTGAGGGTTGTTAGCAGGATCGTTAGCAGTTCAGAAGATAGCATTACCTGCTACACAAGTAGATAAACTACAGCGCTATCAGTAGCGTCCTGCTTCACAGTGCTAACGCTACACACTGAAGGGTTCTCCATATAATAAGTTTAACGTTCTGTTATCCAGGTTGAGGTTCTGCCCGTGTTCCAAGTTGATGATGCTGGAATGAGAACATTGCTCTGAGAACGTCTTCAGCTCAGTGACCTGCTGAGTGCCAGTAAGAGAAGTGGAGGAACTGTGTACTAACTGCACTAGATAGGTTCTAGAGAAATGCATTCCAGAGAGGGTGTGGTGTTTGAGTTCTTCTCTCTTTCCAGATGTTCTGATGATCCTAAAGTTGCTGTTCTGTTTCAGGAACCTGGTTTCTGGATCTTCACCCCGTCCTGAAAACTGCCTGGTTCCTCATCTGTGCTGAAGATTCCTGTCTAGAAGATCAGCCTGAGCCCTCGTTTATCAAGCTCCTGCCTCTGTGATTACTTCCCACAATGCAAAGCTTCCACAGTTTTAACCACTGTTTCTCCACATGACACATGACCGGTTCCAAAAAAATGGTGTTTTTTAATTCCTTCCTTTTATACTGTTCATGCTCTCTAACCCCACCCACCCAGTGCAGAGAATGAGGAGGGGAAGTCTAGGCTAGCCAATTAGCCCCACCTCCTTCAACAGGTGGAGAGAACAGCATGCAGCAGAGGTTTTACACCTCTAGCCCCACCCACAGTGGGCAGGGCTAGAGGTTTTACACCTCTAGCCCCACCCACAGTGGGCAGGGCTTGCAGCATGTCAGTATTGGGTTCACCTCAAACCCACCCACACTGAGTGGAGAAGAAGGGAAACTGGCTCCGCCCAGACTTAGAAACTTCTGTGTGTTACACTACAGATAAGACATTTACTACTGGGCTTCACACTGATGGTGACCTTTGGTCAGTTCCTGATTGGATAACGTGGGAATATGCTAATGAACTGAGTTACCATCAACGTGAAGTCTGGAGCATCAGGCTAAGATGGACGGGAGAAGCAGGGTCTTCTGTTTGACCGTTTGGGGGTCAGATTCAGGAGGGTTTACTCTCTGCTGTGCAGCTCAGTTTAACCCCACTGTAATAAAAACTGCAGGAAGAGAGATAAGCTCCTCCCACACTGCACCCATGTGTTAGTACAGGCTGACCCACATCTGCAGCTGCTCCTCTCTCTCTCTGAGGTTCTAGATAGTTCAGTGCTGGTGTTCAGGTTCAGGGTAAATGCCGGTGACTCCAAGCTGTTTACAGACAGCTGTTCAGACTCTTCTCTGATCAGTTTAACAGGAGAACTTTACTTCCTGTGGTCACTGACTTTCACACTGACGGTCAGCGTTGGTCAGGTGGTCTGCTAAAACTCCACTGGCAGGTGTTTCAGGACTAGTCTTCACCTTCTTGGTAACCTTTGATCATATCCCAGCTTACCTGATCTGTAAGTACCCATAAAGCATGAGGAGCATTCAACACCCAGCCTTCATTCATCCTTCAGTCAAACAGCCGTCTGCACCACAGCGCCACCCCCAGGCTGTGATTGGAGACTGTCTAGTGAGTGGTCTTCTGATCTACAGTAGCAGCTCCAGTGCTCCTCTGACTGTTGGATCCCAAACGCTGCCATAATAGAGCCTATTTAACCCATTTCAGACACGTTTGTGCAGATATTTGCATATATTATAATCTATATATGAGTATATTTGCATATATTATAATGTATATAGGAATATATTTGCATACATTGTAATCCATATATGTATATTTGCATATATTACAATCTATATCTGAATATATTTGCGTACATTATAATCTATATAGAAATATATTTGCATACATTATAATCTACATCTGAATATATTTGCATACTGAAATAGTAGTAAATTTAAATGAATGTAACCTGTATGTATTATCAGCTTGCTCACATATCCAGAGTCACATGATCACGTTTCTAATAAAGCGGCCACTAGGTGGAAGTATAAGGCAGGGTTTTTAGTAAAGGGCTCATGAGGGGGAGCATAAGGGGTTGAGAAGGGGTGTCCACAAACTTTTCAACATATAGTAAAAGTGATCTTCAGCGTGGTCCAGCAGGGTACGTTTAATCAGTTCTGAGAGCAAACAGACTCCTCAATGTTCTCCCATTTGATTCAGTAATCAAATTCTGCACCAAACCATGAAACCTGGAGCTCCTCCACCTGCAGTGCTTCTCCACTCTGGATTCCAAACCCATTCAACACAAACACCATTAAAACATCATCCACATCAGCTGTGCTGCACAAGTAATTGATCAAACGGCCAATCAGGTCATCCAATTAGCTAATCAGCCAATCAGGAGAGGTGCTGGACGGAGAGTGAGTGTAAAGAAGAGGAAGAAGAATGGCTGCATGTTCAGGTAGGCTGCTGCTACTTTATCAAACCATGGAAAATATAAAGATACAAGAACTTTAGCTCTAGTTGTTCACATCTTAGTTTCTGAAGCTCTGGAGGTGCAGCTGTTAATGTTTGAAATGTTACTGTGAGAAACATCAGCAAAACAACCCTGTAACCAATAGCAGACATGTTAGCATTAGCTTCTTAGCTGTCTGTGAGATGAACAACAAACCACATATTGCTCCTCCTGGAGGTCTGGAGCTAAAGACTAGCCTCTCTTTCTGTGCTGTAGTCCTCATGTTGGTGTTTCAGAGGAGGAGGAAAGGAACTCGGTTCTCCAGATTAGAACCAACACTTGTGGTGTTTGGAAGTTCTGCTTCAGTTCAGCAGTTTAAACTGTGTGTCTTTCAGCTAAAGGCCTTTAATTAGTGATGAACCTCACCTGCTAGTGATGAACCTCACCTCACCTTAGCCAATGGGTTTAGCTCAAGCTAAAACAGGCTAACTTTGGCTAACAGATTTAACTCTGGACAGTTCTAGCTGACATTTTTATTTTAGGCAACTACCAACTAACCTTAACTTCAAGCAAAGGCAGGCTAACTCCAGATCAAATGTTTACCTCAGGCTGACACAGGTTAACTCTAGCTAACATGTTTATTAAGGCTAGCATGAGCTAACAGTGTGATAGTTAATAGTGAAGCAGAGTGCATGCTGACTGTCTGAGGGTTGTTAGCAGGATCGTTAGCAGTTCAGAAGATAGCATTACCTGCTACACAAGTAGATAAACTACAGCGCTATCAGTAGCGTCCTGCTTCACAGCGCTAACGCTACACACTGAAGGGTTCTCCATATAATAAGTTTAACGTTCTGTTATCCAGGTTGAGGTTCTGCTCATGTTCCGAGTTGATGATGCTGGAATGAGAACATTGCTCTGAGAACGTCTTCAGCTCAGTGACCTGCTGAGTGCCAGTAAGAGAAGTGGAGGAACTGTGTACTAACTGCACTAGATAGGTTCTAGATAAATGCATTCCAGAGAGGGTGTGGTGTTTGAGTTCTTCTCTCTTTCCAGATGTTCTGATGATCCTAAAGCTGCTGTTCTGTTTCAGGAACCTGGTTTCTGGATCTTCACCCCGTCCTGAAAACTGCCTGGTTCCTCATCTGTGCTGAAGAGTCCAGTCTAGAAGATCAGCCTGAGCCCTCGTTTATCAAGCTCCTGCCTCTGTGATTACTTCCCACAATGCAAAGCTTCCACAGTTTTAACCACTGTTTCTCCACATGACACACCCTTTCTGAATATATTTGCATATATAATGAGCGAGTAGCCAATGAGAGGCGCTGACGAAGATGAGTGTTTATAAGGCGTGCGATGTGAACGGTGTTCTCGATGATGGTGAGGATTAAAAAAAGAGTAAAATCTGAGATCTTTCCACCGCGATTGAGAAGACTGGTACTGCAGAATAAGTAGCAGCATCGGAACCAGACCCTCCACCTGAACTGGTTCCAAAAAAATGGTGGTTTTTAATTTCTTCGTTTTAGGATTGCGGTGCGGTTAATTCCTTCTTCTTTAGAGTGCGGTCCTCCCTACCAGGGGGAGTGCTGTGCCCCCGGCTCTGGGCGACATCTCATTCTCTCTCAGGCCTGGGGCGTTTCCTGACCCAGAGGGGATCAGTGATGCCCTCTAGCCCCACTCACCCAGGGCAGAGAATGAGGAGGGGTAAGTCTAGGCTAGTCAATTAGTCAGTATTGGGTTCACCTCAAACCCACCCACACTGAGTGGAGAAGGAGAGAAACTGGCTCCGCCTAGACTTAGAACCTTCTATATGTTACACTACAGATAAGACATTTCCAACTGGGCTTCACACTGATGGTGACCTTTGGTCAGTTCCTGATTGGATAACGTGGAAATATGCTAATGAACTGAGTTACCATCAACGTGAAGTCTGGAGCATCAAGCTAAGATGGACGGGGGAAGCAGTGTCCTCTGTTTGACCGTTTGGGGGTCAGATTCAGGAGGGTTTACTCTCTGCTGTGCAGCTCAGTTTAACCCCACTGTAATAAAAACTTCAGACGGGGAGATAAGCTTCTCCCACACTGCACCCATGTGTTAGTATAGGCTGACCTGCAGCTGCTCCTCTCTCTCTATGAGGTTCTAGGTAGTTCAGTGCTGGTGTCTCTAAGCTGATTACAGACAGCTGTTCAGACTCTTCTCTGATCAGTTTAACAGAAGAACTTCACTTCCTATGGTCACTGACTTTCACACTGATAGTCAGCATTGGTCAGGTGGTCTGTTAAAACTCCACTGGCAGGTGTTTCAGTACTACTCTTCACCTTCATGGTAACCTTTGATCATTTCCCAGCTTACCTGATCTGTAAGTACCCATAAAGCATGAGGAGCATTCAACACCCAGCCTTCATTCATCCTTCAGTCAAACAGCCGTCTGCACCACAGCGCCACCCCCAGGCTGTGATTGTAGACTGTTTAGTGAGTGGTCTTCTGATCTACAGTAGCAGCTCCAGTGCTCCTTTTAAAGTCTGTAGTGCTGGTGTTCTAGATACAGAGAACCGTGTGTGTTCCACCTGAGGCACCCGTGGAAGCTCAGTAGCGTCTTTCCCAGCTAAAGACTTTTCATTTGTAATAAACCTCACCTGCTGCTCCTGACGTCTCCAACACAACACGCTGTTAATAGAGAGCAGGCGCCTCCTGGTGGCCGAAGCCCACAGCAGCATTAGCTTTAGCACATAAGCTAACTGCAAGAGTTGAACTCCAAAGCTAGCTATCTAGTTAGCATTAGAGAAGGTGACTGATAGTGCTGATGACTGGATGAGACTGGAGCTCTGAGCTGCTGACCATATATCTAAACCTGGTCCAGCATCACCCCAGTGCAAACTCCAGTACAATACCAGTAGCTTTCAGTTGACACCAGTGGAACTGATCTGGAAACTGGAACACTTCTACTGTACTGGTGTGGAAATTCCAGTAGAAGCAAGTTGTAAAATACAGCTGGTTCCAGTAGAATCCCACAGTAAGCATTGGCATTCTAAACCAGTAGCTCTACTGGGAATTCATTTCCATACACATCTTAAAACCAGTTAAACCCACCAATGCTCTACTGGATCAGTTCAGATTTAGCCAGTAGAGCTGCTCCACTGCTGTAGTGTTGCTATAGTGTTGCTATGGGCTTGCTACTGCCATCTATATTGTGATCTGCTCCCTCTAGATAAACACAGTCTTATACAGGAACACAGTGTGTGTTGATGCTGGAATGAGAACGTTGCTCTGAGACCAGGGAACTGGTAAAAGAGTTTTTAATTCCTTCTTTTTATTTTGTTCATGACAGGGGGAGTGCAGTGCAGTGCCCTCAATGTCCCCACCAGGGCTGAGTGCAATGGGCAACCTGCTTCTCCCCACCAGGGGGAGTGCAGTGCCCTCAGCCCTGGGCATCCCCACCAGGGCTAAGTGCAATGGGCAACCTGCTTCTCCCCATCAGGGGGAGTGCAGTGCCCTCAGCATCCCGGCCAGGGCTAAGTGCAATGGGCAACCTGCTCCTCCCCACCAGAGCTGAGTGCAATGGGCAACCCGCTGCTCCCCACCAGGGGGAGTGCAGTGCCCTCAGCCCTGGGTGTCACAACCAGGGCTGAGTGCAGTGGGCAACCCGCTGCTCCCCACCAGGGGGAGTGCAGTGCCCTCAGCCCAGGGAACTGGTAAAAGAGTTTTTAATTCCTTCTTTTTATTTTGTTCATGACAGGGGGAGTGCAGTGCAGTGCCCTCAATGTCCCCACCAGGGCTGAGTGCAATGGGCAACCTGCTTCTCCCCACCAGGGGGAGTGCAGTGCCCTCAGCCCTGGGCATCCCCACCAGGGCTAAGTGCAATGGGCAACCTGCTTCTCCCCATCAGGGGGAGTGCAGTGCCCTCAGCATCCCGGCCAGGGCTAAGTGCAATGGGCAACCTGCTCCTCCCCACCAGAGCTGAGTGCAATGGGCAACCCGCTGCTCCCCACCAGGGGAGTGCAGTGCCCTCAGCCCTGGGTGTCACAACCAGGGCTGAGTGCAGTGGGCAACCCGCTGCTCCCCACTAGGGGGAGTGCAGTGCCCTCAGCCCTGGCCATCACGACCAGAGGGAGTGCTATGTGCAACCCGCTCCTCCCCACCAGGGGGAGTGCGGTGCCCTCAGCCCTGGCCATAACGACCAGGGCTGAGTGCAGTGGGCAACCTGCTGCTCCCCACCAGGGCTGAGTGCAATGGGCAACCCGCTCCTCCCCAACAGGGGGAGTGCAGTGCCCTCAGCCCTGGGTGTCCCCACCCAGGCTGAGTGCAATGGGCAACCCGCTTCTCCCCACCAGGGGGAGTGCAGTGCCCTCAGCCATGGGCGTCCTGACCAGAGGGAGTACAATGGGCAACCAGGATAGGTCTGGGCTAGCCTAAGTGCCCCACCTCTTTCAAAGGGTGGAGAACACTGCATGCAGCAGAGATTTTACACCTCTAGCCCCACCCACAGTAAGCAGGGCTTGCAGCATGCCAGTATTGGGTTCACCTCAAACCCACCCACAATGAGTGAAGAAGGAGGAAAACTGACCCAACCCAGACTTATAACCTTTTGTATGTTACACTACAGATAAGACATTTACAACAGGGCTTCACACTGATGGTGACCTTTGTCAGTCAGTCTGATTGGATAACGTGGAAATATGCAAATTAACTGAGTTACCATCAACGTGAAGTCTGGAGCATCATGGACCGGAGAAGGCGTGGTATCTGTTTGACCCCCCCCTTTTGAGCCTTTTGAGCCTTTTGAGTTTCCTCTATTGTGTATTTCAACTTTGCACTAAATGTGCAAGATTGAAATACACTGGGTAAACTACACCCACACTGTTTGTTATTCCAAGGCAGAGGACATCAAGTTTGTTTTATGTGAAAATGCAGGCATTTCAAGCTGAATACCTGAACAGCTGTACTGAACTGTTCTGTTAAACTGGTACCAGCTTTAGAGTTTAACAACAGAGCAGATCAGCCTTACCCAAGAAAAATGTACTATGAGCTTCACCATACTGCATTCAGCTTTGTGAGACTGGTCTTCATGGTTACGGTAGCTGAGACATGCTGAACCGGAGGTCTGGAGCAGCAGTTTAGCTTCACCAATTCAGCCTACAGTTGTTTAGCCCCACCCACTTATGCTGGAGGAAGGATTCCTACTTTGTTTTTTTTTTGTTGTTGTTGCTTCGGCCCTGGCATTTTGGACCAGACCGGCCCACCACATTGGATAATGCACAGCTTTTCAGTCTTTTTAATGTGTTTACCAACTGTACAACTCTCTAAAACCACATACCTCAAGCCATGCAGTGAGTTATCGGGAATCAGTGGGAGTGGTCACATTAAATACTTGCAAAAAGTGTCATTTATTAAGTGTTCTCACATTTATTGTTTATTGCGTTATTGGCTTATTTCACCTGTTTTTACAATATAAACTAACATGGCCAGAGAACATTAGCCAAAATAACTGTACTGATGTTTACTCATTTGATCAGATGTTGGGTTGATCAGGGGTTGGGTTGCTTCAGCATCCATAGCCTAAGTGTCCCTGACCCTTGTGAATGCCGCTGCCAGAATTACTCCTACATTGTAGGACTGTGCAGATCCAGACTGGTGTTCTGTAAATCCTCTTAACTCTTTGCTGCCACCCCATGGTCAGATGTGATACTGCTGAGGCGTGTCCTTGTCGTTGGACCAAATTTACTGAGGTCTGGTGAAGTGTTTCTGTACCTCCTAAAGAAGTCATTTTATCATAGATTGCGGGACAGAACTACAGGACAGGACATACACATTCACTACAGGCACTTCATTTCCCATAATGCCCAAGTGTCTTTTTGTTTTTGTTTTGCAGTAAAGGCCATTCATAAAATCTGCCACTCAACAGACAAGCTAATGATGGCTAATAGCTGTATATTTTGGTTATAGATACTTATAACTGTATAACCTTCCAACAGTACATATTAGAGGTGGCAACTGAGGCAAATCCATTAATTAAACTAGCAGAGGAATCAGTTCAGACACGGTTCTACCAGAGTTCTGAGAAGAGTTCGGCTCTAGAACCTGCTTTTAAAATCAGATCATTAAAATGGTGGAGGGATACATGCTGCAGGGTGTAGTGCGGCTACAGAAAGTAGTCCCTAAAGAGAACTGCATTAGTTGAGATTCTCCACTGTTTTACCTTTATCATCATCATCATCATCATTCCCTATAAAACTCAGAAGACTCGTGTAGCTGCACTGGTGGGTTTGGATAGGAAATGAAATGGTTTTATCTGTGTTGTTGTCATGGTGACTGATGCCTGTTCCATTCACCACCACTGTAAAGGAATCAGAGTGGGTAAGATTCTCTACAGTGAAGCACAGTTTTACACCAAACCCCCCTCTGAATAAACTCTTCTCACAGACTGAGTAATTTTGAGAATTCTATGCAGAAATATTTGTGGAGTTCCCCTTTAATAGCGCTTTCTCCTGAGCCGCTTTAACCCATGGGCTCTTGAAGCAGCAGTTACCCTTGTTGTCCAGGAGATGGCAGAAGTGCTCCATTGCTAAAATAAGAGCGTTTACTGGAACTGGACCAGCGGTTGAAGTTAGCGGAGATGTTTTGTGGGGAAGAATGGCGTAGATGGTCTAGATGGCATGGATTACACTGATACAGTATAGAACATCCTGTTCAAATGGCATAATTAACCCACTACTGAAGGTAGTCTGGCATTTTACAGACATCCATAATTATAAACATTCATTCATGCATACAGTCATGAATAAAACAGTATTTATTGTCACCAAAACTGAACAGAATACAATAAAATATAATAAAATGAAATAAAAATTCAATGTTTTACTTGCATCTATCCAGAAACCGACCCTGTAAGAGTCCACAGTCAGATCTACTGATGTTGAAATCCAGGCCCTCGTTGGTGCTCTTTTATGACAGTATCAATACTGTATACCCAATACTTCCCCACCTCTGCCTGATCAAAAAACAGATTCTATCTATCTGTCCTATAGGGACACGGAAGTATTAGGACACACCTCTTAATAACTGAATTCAGGTTTCTGATTCAGTCCCATTGCCACAGGTGTATAAAATCAAGCCTCTAGCCATGCAGTCTGCCTTTTCACACATTAGTGAAAGAATGGTGGTTCTAAAGAGCTCACTAAACTCCAGCATGGCTGCAACCACCAGCTATATGGAACAATTCAGATGGTTCTGAGTTTTCTATGGAATGATGATGATGATGATGATGATGGTAAAATAGTGCAAAATCTGAACTAATACACTATTCCTTAGGGACTACTTTCTGTAGCCGCACTACACCCTGCAGCATGTATCCCTCCACCATTTTAATGATCTGATTTTAAAAGCAGGTTCTAGAGCTGAACTCTTCTCAGAACTCTGGTAGAACAGTGTCTCAGGCATCAGGCAGCGTCTTCATCACGGTCAGGTGGAAGAACTTTCTGTGAGGAGCTTTTATTATTAGAGCTTCAGACGTCCGCTTCACCCTTCACCTCCACTCTGGGACTACATAGTAGGGAAGTAGACGTACAGTATGTAGGTTAATGGTGTGTACTGGAACAGAAGGGATTGTTTATGTAGGGTGCTGTTGTGTTTAGTGTATATAAAAGCAGTATTAACTCAACACTCCACATTTAATGAAAGCGTTGCAGGGCATGGATGATGTTCAGCAAGTGTGATCCGGCTGTAAATCACTCTGATCAGGGTTTCCTGAATGAATGCATGCTGTTTGGGTTCTCTGTTGATACAAGTCAACAACCCCTCTCTTGCCTTTGGTGGTTGGAATACATACAGGGAAAAACCTGCCTGATCCTGCTGGAGAGCTCTCTCAGCATTGCCCAAGATAAACTTCAACCACATTTACCAGGCATTACTGAGGCAATGCAGTGATACTTACATTATATGTCCAAATGTTTGTGGACACCCCTTCTAATTAACAAATGCAGTCAAATCCTCACAGCAATGCTCCTCCAAAATCTAGTAGAAAGGCTTCTTCCCTGGACAGTAGCGACAGTTACTCTAATAAAAGCAGGCTCAACTCTTTTTAATATTATTCATTTCAGAAGAAACAGTGAGTGATCAGGTGTCCCAATACTTTTGTCCACGTAGTGTATAAAAAACTGGAACCGTGCTGTGTGTGGAGGGCAAGATGAATTCAGTCAAGTTTCAGGAAATCTTATGAGAAAATATCAGGCCTTCTGTGAGGAAGCTGTAGCTTGAGAGTCATTGGGCCTTGCAACAGGACAATGATCTCAATCATACCTCAAAGTCCATACCTCAAAGTCAATCATACCTCAAAGAGGTACCAAAAAGTACCTCAAAGGCTCGGTTTCAGAAATCCTGCAAAGATCTGGAGTGGCCGTTACAGTCGCCTGACTTGAACCCCATAGGAAATCTTTGATGGGGTTTAAAGAAGGCGGTTGCAGCAGCAGCAAACCCAAGAGTATAAGTAAACTGGAGGCCACTGGCCATGAGGAACGGGCTGAGATTGCTCAGGAACGCTGCAGCCAGAAGTCATTGATAAAAGTGCTATTGTGTGTTGAATGTGGAGAAAGACCTTGTTCTATTGGTTGTGTTGAGATATTTTTTGGTCCTGTTTGATTGGTTGAACTGTATGACACCTCCCTTATTGTAAACCAGCAAATATTTTTTTTATAATATGAGCTCTTTAATATGTCTGGTGCCTGAGTGATGCTCGGGCTAACTGAGTGAGAGTTCTGATGAGATTCTGGGCGGATCTACATTGTTCTGAGCTGCGGTGTGTTCTTTACGGTTCTCTGAGCGCTTCTACATGTGGCTGAGGATTTCTTTCCTTTCTTCTCAGTTTGCTGTAAAGCGCAGGTCAGTATTAAATCTCCGTAATGGCCCCTCCAGCTTTAATAGGATTAAAATTCAGACAGGAGGGCTGCCAGGAGCACTGCTGCCTCCAGCTTACCAGGTGAGCTTCAGACCACCAAGGCTGCAGACGAAAAGGAGCATACCCGCGACCGCTGAGGGTCCGGAGCCTCACACTGTAAACGGGTGGGCTCGTATGAAGGCTTAACTCATACCCAGGTTCACTCTCCCTATGTAGCAGGACAGGATGGATGTTCAGGGGGGAAGATATACAGGTTATTATAAAAGGTGGAGACAGATGATCAACCTCTGATCAGATTGATGACTTCATCAATAATGAGGTTTTATTAATAACAGGACAACAGTGAGTAGTTCGGGAGATTGACGGCAAGACATATAGCTACAACAACTATCAACCTCCTAGCAACACTCTAGCAACCACCTTACAACTACTTCCCACAGCTATTAACCATCAAGCAGTAACTACCATTGCAGCCACCTAGCAACCACCTAACATCACAATAGCTGTTGGACGTAGTTGTAAGGTGCTTGCTATGGTGTTGCTAGGTGGCTGCAATGGTAGTTACTGCTCCATGGTTAACCACTTAGCAACACCCTAGCAACCACCTAACAACATCTCAACATCTCACTCTGGGACAACCTAGCAACCACCTAGCATCACCTTTCTCATAGCCAGCAACCCTGGCTATCCTCCAGCAACCATGTGGAACAACCCTATCAACAGTCTGGAGAACTATAGCAACCACCTCACAACTACATAGCATCAGCCATCTAGCTACAACCACCCTGACAACCACCTAGCGATACCCGAGTAACCACCTAACGATCACTTAGCAACACTCAAGCAAACACTTGTAACACTGTTAAGACTACAAAGTAACACCTCAGCAACCACCTTGAATACAGTACATTTCAAAACTGGAAAAACTGGGCTTTCTCTTCCTGTAGTGTGAGCCTCAATGGATGCTTACTCCTGAGTGGACGCAGCCTGCCAGTAGAGTGGTTTAGCCCCACCCATTGACACCGACATTATAAGGAGGCCAGACTGCTTTTTGAGCGGTGGTAGCCAATCAGAACAGAGCTCATTTACAAGACTGAAACACTTTTAAGGGATCTGAAGAAAGTAGTATGTATTTATGGGCACACAAGTGGTTTAGCTGGTCCCTCAGAGTGGATTAGAAAAGTGCAGCATATGAGCTCTTTAAACGAGAGCAAGAGCGAGAGAGCGAGAGAGCGAGCCCTGAACCCGAAACTGATTTAATGTTGGCATGTCTGAAAAGTAGCTCTGAAGAAAAGAGAACCCACCCCCCCTCCTTTCACCCAGCACCCCGTCGGAGAAGCGACACCTCTTAATTGGGATGGATCAGCGTCTCATTAAGTAACCCAAGAGTAAAAGCACAGATTTAGATGGGGGAAGGGTGGGGGTGGCGTGGTTGGTGGGGGTGTAAAGAGTGTAAGAAAAACAAACAATAAAAAGAAAGAGAAATTTTCTTTCCACTTCTGGAACTTGGTGCTAATCGTCATGGTGATGGAGAGCGAGACCAGATCAGAGAGGGGAAAAGAGAGGCGGCTCACGGCGACACGCGAGTGCTCATGACGACTGCCCCTCCCGGGGACCGGCACCCCCGCCTTCACAACAAGGCCTTCAACAAAACACCCGCTAATTGGAGCACTAAAGCTTTTCCTCCACACCAGAAACATCAGCGTGATCGTTAAGCACACAGCGCAGAGTTCCTTACGCTATTTGGACAAAAGTATTGGGACACCTGCTCATTCACTGTTTCTTCTGAAATCAAGGCTTTTAAAAAGAGTTGATCCCGCTTTTGTTGGAGTAACTGTCTCTGCCGTCCAGGGAAGAAGGCTTTCCACTAGATTTTGGAGGAACTTTGCTGTGAGGATTTGACTGATAGTGAGGTCAAGGTGTTGGATGATGATAACCACCCCACCTCATCATCCCTAACTCCCCAACTCCGCCCATCCAGAAGTACTTTCTTTACAGTGGTGATGAATGGAACCAGGTTTCAGTCACCATGACAACAACACAGATACAGGCATTTTATTTCCTATCCAAACCCACCAGTGCAGCTACACGTGTCTTCTGAGTTTTATATGGAATGATGATTATGATGATGATGATGATGATGATGATAGTGATAAAACAGTGAAAAATCTCAACTAATACAGTCTCTTTAGGGACTACTTTTTTGCCCTGCAGCATGTATCCCTCCACCATTTTAATGATCTGATTTTAAAAGCAGGTTCTAGAGCCAAACTCTTCTCAGAACTCTGGTAGAACCGTGTCTCAGGCATCAGGCAGCGTCTTCATCACCATTAGGTGAAGAACTTTGTGAGGAGCCTTCACACCTTAACTGTTTCATTATGCAGAGAAGTTTGAGAAGTCACTAGAGTTCCCCTATAGGTGACCGTCCTAAATAAGGGCAACAGGCTGCCACTCAAGTTAATCCTAGACAGACTGTGGTTCCAGCGTGGCTCCATGTTCCTTCGGTTCCTGGAAGGAGTTAAATGTGCAGGCAGTCCTGGCTTTCCTGTGAGAAAGCACACGCTGCATGTGTATCACATGAAGAACAATGCAAATTACCCCTCTGGCTTCAGCCGGTGCTTAATGCCCCCCCACCCCACCCCACACCCCTCCTTGCCCACTTTACTGGATTCCTGTTCGAGCGTGCAGGAGGAATTTGGCTGCTTTGCTCTGCCTCAGTATGATCCTCTTTTTGTTGTTATAATAAAGATTTACGGCGGCGGCCAAACCGTCAGAACCGTAAACACTCTGGCCTTATTTAACTTCAACCTCAGTAAAACCTTGTATCTCCAGCTGGCGAGCTCCGGAGTTGCCAAAAATGTATGTATACAGTGCTGTGCAAAAGGCAAGCAGGGAAGCTGTGTATAGCCCCGCCCATTAATTAGCCCCACCCATTCAGCCTACAGCAGTTTTGCCCCGTTTATTCAGCATACAGCAGTTTAGCCCCACCCATTCAGCCTACAGCAGTTTAGTCCCACCCATTCAACCTACAGCAGTTTAGCCCCACCTATTCAGCCTACAGCAGTTTAGTCCCACCCATTCAGCCTACAGCAGTTTAGCCTCTCCCATTCAGCCTACAGCAGTTTAGCCCCACCCATTCAGCCTACAGCAGTTTAGCCTCTCCCATTCAGCCTACAGCAGTTTAGCCTCTCCCATTCAGCCTACAGCAGTTTAGCCTCTCCCATTCAGCCTACAGCAGTTTAGCCCCACCCATTCAGCCTACAGCAGTTTAGCCTCTCCCATTCAGCCTATAGCAGTTTAGCCTCACCTATTCAGCCTACAGCAGTTTAGCCCCACCCATTCAGCCTACAGCAGTTTAGCCTCACCTATTCAGCCTACAGCAGTTTAGCCTCTCCCATTCAGCCTACAGCAGTTTAGCCTCACCCATTCAGCCTACAGCAGTTTAGTCCCACCCATTCAGCCTACAGCAGTTTAGCCTCTCCCATTCAGCCTACAGCAGTTTAGCCCCACCCATTCAGCCTACAGCAGTTTAGCCTCTCCCATTCAGCCTACAGCAGTTTAGCCCCACCCATTCAGCCTACAGCAGTTTAGCCTCACCTATTCAGCCTACAGCAGTTTAACAGCATTTCTCAAACAGGCGCAGGGTGTTGGTCCTGAGTCTGGCTCTACATTTCATGATGTACTGTGGAAGTGTCAGCATGCCCATGTTGGTCAATCTTCTCCACCATAAAAGCAAGTGTGTTAGAGTGGTGACAAGACATTTTCTTCAAACCCAGCCTTCCCCTACACTCTCTCGCAGGTCCAGAGTCAGGCCAAGTTCACTGTTCGTTGCTGTGAGAGGGACTGGACTGGATTAGGGTCAGCCGGCCTTTTTTAGTGCATTCGAGAAAAGTACAGATTAAACTAATTAGCATTGAAAATCCAAGTAATAACTAAAATCCTACCGAACAGCAGAGTGCTAATTAACGAGATGTACAGCCGCTCACTTAGTCACGCTTTCAGCCTTACGGACTTGGATACCCTTGCATCCTCCATTCAGTTCATGCCATAGCAACTAGCTAACAGCACACCATTAACCAATCAAGCAACATCCTGGCAACCACCTGGAACAAAACAGACAATAGTGACTGCTTAGCATTAGCACAGCAATCACCTAAACAGCATAGCAACCACTTTGGATACTATAGCTACAGCTTAGCAACAGCATATTAACCACACATCACCCCCCGGGCATATCATGGCAACCACATAGAAAACCCTGATAGCATTGCAGCCACCTGGGCAGCACCCTGGCAACCGTGAAGCAGTATAAGGCATAGCGTTACCACCCGGAATACCATAACAACTGCTTTATAAACAACATAGCAACCATCTAGCAACCACAGAACACCTTTCCCATCTTATGAGATGCCATAACAACCACTAGGATCAGCATAGCAACCACCTTGCAACCTTTGTGTTGTGTATCTGAGTGTGTTTGGTCTGGGAGTGGGGTTGCTATGGCAGCAAGCACCAGCTGGCCCCACATCAGATGATATTAGGGAGGCGCTGATTGAGCTGAAATTACGCTGCCCAGCACTAATGACGCCTGTGGAATGACCTCCGTCTGCCAAAATGAGAGAACCTCGAAAACGTCCAGCCTCCGACTGACTGTGTGTGTGTGTGTGTGTGTGTGTTACCTGTGCTATGAGTGTTTTTTGTGTCTCCGGTGGTGAAGAGTCCAGATTTCATGTCTGGTTGGTGGTCGGACTATCAGCATTATCTGATTAAAATTCTTAGCCTCCTGAGTAAGAAGAATACGTGCACTGTGTCCAAATATTTGTGGACACCTCTTTTAATGAATGCATTCAGCTACATACAAGCTGCCACCATTGCTAACACAGATGTGCAAATACACACAAACAGCTGGTCTAGTCCCTGTAGAGAAGTACTGCCAATAGAATAAGACTCAGGAGTTGGGGATGAGGTGAGGTGGTGATTGTAATCCGACATCCTGACCTCACTAATGCTTTTGTTGCTGAATGCAATGCAATCCTCACAGCAAAGTCTTCTTCCCTGGACAGTAGAGACAGTTACTCCAACAAAAGCAGGATCAGCTCTTTTCAATACCCTTGATTTCAGAAGGAACAATGAATGAGCAGCCGTCCCAATACTTTTGTCCATATGGTGTCACATTTTTTCCCCTGCTTTCTTGTACAGTAAAAGGACCTGATAGAGTTCCCTTAGAAGATCTTGCCATCCAAATCAGTCAGCACTGGCTTCTCTAGATGTTCTGTAGCATCCTTCAGATCTTGGATTTTGTGACAAGGTCACAGTCAAGGTGTCTTTGTGCAAGCAGTGATGTCTAGTGGACTCTGGGCAGTTCTGGGGGCTGGGGGACTGATTTGACTTATCTTACCTGCATATGAGTAGGTCTCTATGAGAACTTTCTTGGTCTTCCAGGCCTCATTTTTAAAAATAATTAATTAATTTCTTATTTCACTATGGTGGAGCTTTTTCTGCCCAGTTTGGAAGGCCAATAACTCAGTCCCTCTTCATGTAATGCCCCCAACATGAGGAGGGTGAAGACTAGCTAACACACCCGGAGGTACCCAGCTCTGATCCATCAGCCAGCAGACGCTTGTGCCAGCCACTCACCCACCCCAAGAGAGCAAAGCCAATTGTGCTCTCTCTGGCTCCGGCTGCTGATAGCAGGCAGCATGATCCAGGATTCAAACCTGCAAACTAATGCAGTCATAGTGGAAGCGTCTATGGTGATGGTGGTAGCATCATAGTTAAGATACAAATAGGTCATTTTTTGGCTCTAACATCTCCACAGTGTCCAAACGACTGTTGTCCTGCTGGAGGCCTGCCAGCTGCCATCCCTTTTAATGGCGTCACTGTTAAAGAACAAAGTCGTACAACAGAACCAGCACAGACAAACATAAACAAACAGAAGCCCAAACACTGTTTGGTTGAATATTTCTCATGGACCCCCTGCTGCTCGGCTAACGTATGACGCAATCTGAAGATATGAGGAGAGAGGAACCCAAATCTCACCAGATTTCCCAGTACGGTTCCTGTTGTCTTCTGAGTGACTGAAGCTGAAGCTGACACAGGTGTTCACACACAGCTGTATAATCACTGACCACTAGAAAAGGGCACTCTAGAGCAGCCTAGATCACATGACCTTGAGGTCACCATTCACAATGCCAGGGGTGGGCTAGAGGGGTATAAGGTCCTCAAGCATTGATGGTGGAGCTTCATCCAGTTCTTTTGGGAGGGGTTGGAGTGGCAGAACTAATCACCCAACATCAGAACCTGACTGATGCCTGATTCTCTCACTTTGGTGGGGGGGGGGGGGTGAATGCAATCAAATCCTCCTCACAGCAATGTTACAACATGCAATGTAGAGCCTTCTAAGAAGAGAAGAGTCTATTACTGCAGTAAAAGCCCTGGTAATACTCTTGATTTCAGAAGAAATGGTGGAGGACCAGGCGTCTGGATACTTTTGTCAGGTTACTGCATTTGCAATTTATTCCTTTTATTGCATATCGCTACAAATAAATCATCATACACTATAATCAAAAAGGTTCTTAGATGTTTAAGCCTCATGATGGTTCTGCTGTATATATCACTGTTGTGTTTGCTGAAGAACCTTTGAAGAACCCATTTTTAGAGGTTGGTTTGAGAGTCCCCCATTTTTCTGTCTTTAAGTAGAGCACACAAACCGCCTGTCCACACCGATCCGTCTCCAGTCTTCTTCTCCAAACTGGAATTCCCCTTCAAAGCAGCACACGTGCCCTCATCCACACTCCAGCATCACAAACCCCTCCATCCGTCCGCCCACCGCACACGGGGGTCAGCTCGTTCTCCTCTGTTTTGCGGCTCCACGGCCTAACTAGTAAAGAGTGAAAATGCTGTAAAGGTAAACAGAGATTAGTTCCAAAATAATCCTCCACCAAACACTCCGACACAGTTCAAACACGGCCCTCCTAATCTCGGACTTAACCCAGTGCTGATCTCAGAGCAGCTCAGTCCTCAGAGTCTTGGATGACCTTCAGCTCGTCCACTGAAAGCACGGAGGCGGGAATCACTATGAGATCCTGATCGACGTGCAACAGGACAGACATCCCTTCTCTTCTCTTTAAGTCATGGTCTTTTGATGGCAGAGCATCAGGGCCAGGAGAAAGTGGGGGAATTTCTGGGATGAAGGAATGTTCTCATCCCCCCTCATGGTTGAGATAAATTGCTGTTTATGTTTCAGGTTAGTCTGACAGAAATAATGTAGCGCTGTTTATGTTTTGGATGGAGCTGCCTGGCAGGGGGAGCGGACGCATGTCGGGGCAGGGAAGTGCTGCGGGTGGGAGGCTGCGTCGATACTCCATGCTCAGGACGTTCCCGGAGGTCGTGTCAGGACAGCAGATATGTGCTGCTCGGGTTGCAGTTGGCCCCAGACAGTTCTGCTCAGAGGTTAAATGCGTGATTAATTACTCAGTTACATCATCATTGACATTGTTCTAATGATTAGAACTGGTTAAACCGTAAACTGGTGGCTATAATTGGCACACTGTTAAAAAACACCAACTGTGAAACATGGGGGTGGATGTATCAGGGGATATATCAAATGTAAGGGGTGTCCCGAAAGAAACTTTTGGAAGATAAACCATGTCTCAATTAACCCAAACTCCTTCAACTTTAAGACAAAACAACCTTGCACCATCTCCACCCTGTCTCCTCCCTTCTGTTCAGTTACGGTGGTGGGGGATTGGGGCAGGTTTTCCCGAACCCCTGAACTCCAGCCCAAAAGACCACACAGAGTTCGCCCCATGTCCTTACTAACAAAATAACCCTTAAGGTGAGTGGGTAGTGTTCCCAAACAACACCAGGCCATTAACTAAATACAACCATTCAAAAGCTGGGGGTCTAAGGCCCCCAACACTGAGCTGTGGGGCAGTGGAACTGGGTTCTCAGGATGTGATAATTGAGCTCCATCCACTACCTCTGGGATGAGTCGCAGAACTAATCATCCAGTGCTGAATGCAATCAAATTCTCCTCACAGCAAGGTTCCAACATCTACCTTTGATTTTAGGGGGAACACTGGAGGAGGAGGTGTCTTAGTGTGTCTCATGTGAAGCCCTTCATTATCTGAGGACCGGGGAACTGTAGTCCATTGTCAGTGTGACATGGTACTCTCCTCTCGCGTGCAGAACCTCCACGACTAATTCTACTCTGGTAGCCAAGCTTGTCCAATGAATATTGAAATGGGCCCAAATGGAGTATAGAGTGATTCCAGCTCGTCTGCCTGCTGTTCCTTCCTGATGGGAGACAGGATCAATAGCTGGAAAGGAAATGATCCACAGTGGGACAGTAGCCGTGGACGCCCACTTCTCAGGAAAGAGCCTTCCTCAACCCCCACCATCTCCCACCATGGCAGGAGCACAGCCCGCCCTCGCTCGCCTCATCTTACCCCTCGAACCCCGCTCTCCCGGTGCTCCACAGGAACAGCACCAGACCAAAATAAATCCACATCCTCTCAACTATCTCCTCCACTGTCCGCCTTTGGCAACCACGGCCATTTCTTCGGTCTTGCTCCGGCTCCCGGCTTCCAGGCGTTCCACTGACCTCGGCGAAGAGAATCGGAATCCGAGGACAACGTGGTTCTCATTTGCTTTGAAGTGCAGACCCTCCCACCCCCTCTCCCCCCCTCTGTTTGCTAATTAAAACCATGGAGTACAATCAGTGCTGGTGAATGAAAAATGTGATAAACAATTGAAGTGGGTGGAGGGAGGGGGGGTGGGGGAAGGGGACAGGGAACATTGAGCACCCTCTCTGGCTGGGACCATGAAGAGTAGCGGAGGTAATGTAAGGACAGCCACGCTGCTGAAAGTTTGGGATGCATGTTGTATCCTGGAGCTGACTGGCTGGAGTCCAAATTTAAAGGCTTTTCCCTGTGGTCACTTCGATTGCCTGGGCTGGAAGGAAGTCTGATGTCTCATTAGTCTCTTTCTACAAGAATCAGTGTGAATTAGGCAGTGTGTTACTCAACAAGGCCTTGATTGCAGAGCCTGTATGTGAATTAATGATGGGGAAATTAGTGATGTGCACGGGTACTCAAGAACTCGATTAACTGTCCAACACACACACACATACACACACACACACACACACACACACAAAATTGTTGGTACCCCTCGGTTAATGAAAGAAAAACCCACAATGGTCACAGAAATAACTTGAATCTGACAAAAGTAATAATAAATAAAAATTTGATGAAAATGAACAAATGAAAATCTGACATTGATTTTGAACCATGCTTCAACAGAATTATAAAAAAAACCTCATTAAACAGGCCTGGACAAAAATGATGGTACCACTGAAAATAATGTGACTAAAGGGACATGTTAAATCAAGGTGTGTCCACTAATTAGCATTACAGGTGTCTAGAATCTTGTAATCCATCAGTGGGCCTATAGGGCTACACAATGTCAATATAGGGCTACAGGTAGTCACTGAGCTGTTTGGTAACATGGTGTGTATCACGCTCAACATGGACCACAGGAAGTGAAGGAAAGAGTTGTCTCAGGAGATTAGAAAGAAAATTATAGACAAGCATGTTAAAGGTAAAGGCTATAAGACCATCTCAGCAGCTTGATGTTCCTGTGACTCATGGACATCATTGTTGAAAACAAATCATAAAAAAGCCAGACTGAAATTTGCCAAACTACATGTTGACAAGCCCCAAAGCCTCTGGGAGAATGTCCTATGGACAGATGAGACAAAAATTTAACTTTTTGCCAAGACACATCAGCTCTATGTTCACAGACGGAAAAATGACGTATATCAAGAAAAGAACATTGTCCCTACTGTGAAACATGGAGGAGGCTCTGTCATGTTCTGGGGCTGCTTTGCTGCATCAGGGCACATGGTGTCTTGAATCCATGCAGGGTACAATGAAATCTCAAGACTGTGTGAGGCCCAGTGTCAGAAAGCTTGGTCTCAGTCGCAGGTCATTGCAATAGGCCTTGCAACAGGATAATAAACACACAGCTGAAAACACCCAAGAATGGCTAAGAGGAAAACATTGGACTATTCTGAAGTGGCCTTCTATGAGCCCTGACCTAAATCCTATTGAGCATCTTTGTAAGGAGCTTTGTAAACATGCCGCCTGGAAAAGGCACCCTTCAAACCAGACAACTGGAGCAGTTTGCTCATGAGGAGTGGGCCTCATACCTGCTGAGAGGTGCAGAAGTCTCACTGACAGTTACAGGAATCGTTTGATTGCAGCGATTGCCTCAAAAGGTTGTGCAACAAAATATTAAGTTAAGGGTACCATCATTTCTGTCCAGGCCAGTTTCATGAGTTTTTATTTTTATATTCTGTTGAAGCACGTTTGAAAAACAATGTCTGACTTTCACTGGTTAATTTTCATAGCATTTTTATTTATTACAGCTGATGTTCTCCTGGAGCCAAATTCACAAAAGTGTTTTAAGAAAGTTTTTTTTAACTTTATGCTTTATATAAACATTAATATTTCTCAAAGATCTTCTTATTTTTCCTTCTTAACTTTTCACTTCGATTCTGTATTTTGCCTTTACTGTACAGATTTAACTGTATATGGGAACATTTAAAATGCTATTTTGCATTATTTATGATAAGCTGTGAAACACACCATAAAAGGTTGTGTTACAAATGCCTAAATAAAAAAAAAACAATGACGAGTGTGCAATTAAGAACTTTAGGAACTTTTAATCTTTTAAGAACTTTAATCTTAAAAGTTTATCTTAAGTGTTTATCTTAAGATCCTTCCTTAGTTTCGTAGAAAGCTTATCCGGACCCTGGTCCTAACATTGTGAACCTATTTTTCTCTGGCAAATCGTCCGGTGAAGAGAAAAAATTCTGGACAATGAGGCATCCAACATCATATCTGCAGAGGAGAAGCCCTTGTTACTTATCCAGTGCAAAATCCTGCTGATGAGTAAACTTACAGACCCATGCTAATTTTTATTGTCTCTTCCTTCCCTGTGTTTAAACGGATATCCATAATTTAACTTGCGATGCTTGAATATTAGAGTCAGGTTGCAATTAAAAAATATGAAAACTGAATCCATGTGACAAGTTCATTGAAATTTTGGGGGGATATCATCTTGCTGTTTGGGTCAAAAGAATGCAAAAGAATATCCTTTATTTCTCACAGAATGGTAAGATTGGGAAGGCTACTTTCCGTTTGGGAAAGTCCTGCACGGACGATCAGTGTTACTCAGTTTGAACTGCTTACAGAGGGACAACACAGCATGTGAAGCAGCAGAAAGTGCTTGTCAGAACTGGCTTGTTGCCATGCTCCCGACAGACATTGCAATCAGTCGTCTGAATTTCCTGTAAACAGAGGGCCAATAAAACAATGCTACATAAAAACTAGTGTTTGACGTGCGAGATGTGGTCAGTACGCATGTCTGAGTATGTTTACCGAGATCCGGACAAAGGCCTAAAAGCAGGGTGAGGGAAGGCAGTTCTGTGAGTCACCTTCGGCGATGCCGTCCAGTTTGCATTTGGCTCCGATTAAGCAGGAATTACTTAAGTGGGGGAAGAAAAAGCGAGGGTAGCTTCAAGGAGCGCACAAGGGAAGTGTTACATTTTGCAGGGAGGTGACACTAGTTCAGCGTTCAGCATGGAGGGGAAGCCGGGGTCCGCAGGGCGGACGTGCCTCCAGCGCTCCGTCCTCAGAGAAACTGGTGACCTGAGCGAGAGCCATGTTTACTTTGGAGCGCTCGTAAAGAACCGCTGAGAGATAACGGATCTGTCTCTATTCCTGTAAATGAAGCGATGACGGACGAAGAGGAGACGGTCCTTTATCCCACTGCCATCCCAGAAAAAAAACGAGTACTCGCTTCTCTCTGCTTTTTCTGTTTCAGAGTCTTTCGGAGAAGGAAGTCTGCTGTGTCAGAGCCCAGGTGCAGTGGAAATCAGGGAGGAGGGGATGGTTCGTGCTGTAACCATTTTAACCGTTACCTGATACTGATTTGCGTAACCAGCGGCTTAGAAACATACGGCTGACTCAGGCGAGGTGCCCTCCACTGTACTGCAATTATAATATGGGCTAAATTTAGCCACTAATCCACATTAGGTCATCTGGGGAAGCAGCAGCTCTGTTGTTTTTGTTAGCTTTGAGTCACTTTACTTCATGTAAAAATTCATAAAATATATCCGCTCAGGTTACACAATCCGACATTAGAGACTTTCACGTTGCAATGCAGTACGCACCGGTGTTGCACAAAAACTTGGTGGACCTCAGACTAGTCCAGCCTTCACACTGGAGGATGTAGGCCGTGGAACACCAGGCCTCTGTCAAGAGAGTCCTGAAAGCAAGCTAATTGATGTGCAAATAGAATAAGAAGTAAACTGAATAATCTCGTAACATTGGTAAATGAATGTCAATCAGAAGCCGGTTTGACGTTTTCAACAGATTTGAGACATTTTCTGTAATATTTAAGCATATTAGTTTAGGACCTGTGCTCAAAATCTGGCTTTTTCAATCTGCACTGCTGGGATATACAGTAGCAGTCAAAAGTTTGGACACACCTGGTTGTTGTCATGGCTGGGTGGGGTGGGGGGGGGGTTCAGGTAGGCCCAAGTTGTATGACAGTGGCAGTGTGTGTGTCTGTATGTGAGGGGGGAAATACCCCTCAACCCCTGCAGCTACAGTATGTCAATGTACATTAGTACACACACATTTACTCATTTAGCAAAACCAATAATAAGCCGTAATGCCTTTATGACCAAATCAGCTCCTTTCAGTACAACTTAGGCCAACTGAAAATTTGGTCACTCTAACATTTGGATCAGATGCTATTTAAGATGATGATCAGCACATATTCAACCTTGTCCAAACTTTTGACTAGAATTGTCTCATACTCAGCTCCCCAGCATCACAACTGTATTGTGAGGTTTCATCCCATCACCAGGAGGTCACAGTGGGACGCTGCAACTACCACTGGGACCCCTTTACCTGTGTCTGACCACCAGGCTCCCATGTCACCTGTGTCAGACCAGCTGCCCACCCTCCTTTAGATTAGGATTATTAAGATTATTATATTATGATATAATAATTATATCAGCACACCTGAGCAGTAGAATATGGTCTTGGTGGTTCGCTGACTTCTATCAATTTATAAATAGTTCTGACCAGATGAGGATAGACGGGTCCCTCTTGTGGGTCTTGTGGTTCCTCCCAAGTTTTCTTTCTCCATCTCTGAGGGACCACTGATGCTTCACTGTAGGATCCTTAAGGCCACAGACACACTCCTGAATCAACTCATTGAATGTTTCCCTGCTCTTTTGCTCACACAGGAATAAAAAAATATCCAGTCACAAATTCATGGCCAAACACAATTGGAAAGCAGCCACGAGAGATGTGGAGAAAGGTGGAGAAAGGTGGAGAAATGCAGACAAACGCGAGTAAGACGGGTGACGTAGGGCAGCGCTGCAGACGGCTCGGTAAGGTAAAGCAGCGGCGGCAGTGTTAGAATTTCACTCTCCTGTACAAATGTTATTGTAGAAGGTTCAGGTTACCGCTTTCCAGAAGATGCCGTTTTTAAAACAACAGAAAATGCTGAACAGCAACTGAGGATATGTTGAGTTACTGGCAAACCACAGAGTTTTACTGGAAATAAGTGTGTGTGTGTGTGTGTGTAAGAGAGAGATCAGCCCAGATTTGTGGTACAGCATGAGTTATGGTTGGTTGCTGCAGGTGAGGCCATGAGTCAGGAAGAAACCTCAGAGAGCTTCATGGGACTCAGAGTCCAGAGCGTGCAAAACAACATGTGTAAGTTCTGGGAGCAGATTTTTTTTTTTTGGCCTTTTTCTGGGTGTGTTTTTATAATGCAGGCCTAAAACCAGGGCCTGGCCGATACCACATGACCTGGTCATCTAATATTTATACAGTTATACATAAACCGAGCTTTACTGGCTGACATCAATAATAGTGACTTAATAGTCAAACTTCTTACATGCTAATAAACACAGATCAGCCATAACATTAGAAACAGTAATTAACACTGATGATCTGGTTCCAGGGGCTCCTGTCTGTCGAGGGGTGGACCTACATTTTAGGCAGCGAGTGAACGGTCAGTTCTTGAAGGTGATGAAGGTGGTGAAGCAGGAAAAATGGCCAAGCGTAAGAATCTGAAACACATTTTCACAAGAACCGACCTGTGATGTTATAGACGACTGGGTCAGAACATCTCCAGAACATCAGGCAGGTCTTGTGGGGTTGTTCCAGCTAAGCAAACTGGCGAGAGGGTCATGTTACTCTTGGACTTCCAGACACCACAGGACACCTTCAGAGGTCTTGTGGAGTGTTTTGGTGGCATGAGGGGGACCTACACAGTATTACGCGGGTGGTGTTATTGTTATGTTAAACTGTTCTTCTGAGGTTCTTCGGTGCTACTACTTGG
Organism: Salminus brasiliensis; assembly: GCF_030463535.1. NCBI lineage: Eukaryota > Metazoa > Chordata > Actinopteri > Characiformes > Bryconidae > Salminus > Salminus brasiliensis. Next base: position 33,908,654 of record NC_132899.1, on the reverse strand, counting down.
TAATACAGCTGTCGGAAGTTTTGGGACTTCAAAGGTGAGATTGAAACTAAATAATATTGGTCAGTCAGCCATGTTTTTTCCTGATATCCAGAAATCTGCAGGCAACTGACATATTGGATTGGTTTTATTGTAAACAGTATTGATTGATTAACTTCTAAAGATGCCTGAATGTAGAGATGGAAGCTGGTTCGCCAGCATTGGTTATATTTTTATTTGCGTTTGATGGTTTGATGACCAAAATCAAAAAGCAACCAGGTAGTTTACCAGTACAGGCTGTGCTTTCATCTGGAAAACCAAACTTACCACCTTGACCATTAAAGACCAGGATTTCTCAGCAGGTTCTTTTGGGTTGCTATCCTAAGAACTGGCCATTAACGGACACTGTCCCTCTTAAATAAATGGAGAAATGAAAGCGAGCAAGCTAAAGAACTTTTGACTGCTCTACTGGAGGTGCCTCATACTCAGCTCCCCAGCATCACAACTGTATTGTAAGGTTTCATCCCATCATCAGGTCGCCGCAACTACCGCTGGGACCCCCTTTACCTGTGTCTGACCACCAGGCTCCCACACCACCTGTGTGAGACCAGCTGCCCACCCTCCCTTCACTGCTATCTACCTGATGACTATGTTAAAATCTACATGGACTCCATTAACCATTAACCATCACTACTGTGATTCTATTAGTTATACTATATTAGGATTATTAAGATTATTATATTATGATATAATGATTATAATGAAACCAGAAGCTGGTCTTCAGCTGGATTTTTCAGCAGGTTCTTTTGGGTTGCAATCCTAAGAACTGGCCATTAACGGACACTGTCCGTCTCAAAACAATAGATAAATGAAAGCAAGCAAGCGAGAAAGAACACAGCGGCAAAAAACACACCCTCAAAACTGGAGGATAAAACCATTGCAGACAATGGTCTATTCACAGGGCTTCAGTATCGGCCAACAGACAGGGATTCGCATATAGACTAGCTCCATCCTCCCACTGTTCATAACAGTTGTCACACACAGCCCCAGGAAGAGTGTTATACGAGTGTGAGTGTGTTTGAATGCGTAGGCTCAGGCTCTTTCTCCGTGACCCTGCTTAATCGCCTCTTTTGAATTCCCAGAAAGCATCAGCAGTGCGTTCCTAAGCCTGACAGTAGGGCGCTCCTCAGTGCCATAGGAATTAATCTGGAGAGATATCTAAAAGATCTCCCTCTCTTTCTCCTCCTCCTCCTCTTTCTCCCCAACACAACTGTTTGTTGTTCATCGCTAACTTTTCCTTTGATCTCGGTGAGAGACCGCAAAGCCTATGGGTCTTTTTTTCCCCCGGAGCGCTACTTTCCGACATGCTCGCTCTTTATTCTCGGCTGTTTTTGAAGTGAAATTAGGAAGAGGGGCACGTATCGGGCTGCGGCCGCTGAAACGAGCCCCGAACCGGTATTTCTCCACCTAGCTGTGCTGCAACCCATGTTTCTATGGCGACTGTCCAGCCCAGAGAGGCACGGGCGACTGACCCAAACCTATGGGCTCTCTGCTGATTTTTTTTTGGGGCCAGTACCACAGGGGAGTAGAGTGAGTGAGCGAGCGAGAGAGAGAGAGAGAGATTCCCATCGGGTTGTTTATTAAAGCTCAAAGCTCTCAGGCTAGCGTCTAGCTGCAGATACACAGACGCCACATAAGTAGACACCAATGGAACAGCTTACAGGAACAGTGCGTAAGCATGACTGAGCTCTGACCCCAGATTCTGTCGACCAGCCAAGACATGTTTGGTATCTGAAGTGAGCTAGGAACAGGAGATGCTAGGCTAACACTGCTAACAAACACTGCACATAGACACCAATTTACTCATCTCTGTAAACACATCCCAAAACCGCCCGAGCTCCTCCAGATCTTCATTAATAGGCTTGGTAAATGGATGTGGTTTCTTCTGAGACTCCTCCCCCTGACTGTGATTAGTCCCAATTACCACTTCTTTTTTTCTGAGGCTCCTTACTCTGACTGTGATTGGTCCCAGTTACCTCCCCCTGACTGCCATTGGTCCTAATTACCACCTTATTTCTTCTGAGACTCCTCCCCCTGACTGCCCCCCTGAATGGTCTTAATTGCCTCCCCCTGACTGCCATTGGTCCTAATTACCACCTTATTTCTTCTGAGACTCCTCCTCCTGACTGTGATTGGTCCTAATTACCACCTTATTTCTTCTGAGACTCCTCCCCCTGACTGCCTCTGAATGGTCTTAATTGCCTCCCCCTGCCTGCCATTGGTCCTAATTACCACCTTATTTCTTCTGAGACTCCTCCCCCTGACTGCCCTCCTGAATGGTCTTGATTGCCTCCCCTGACTGCCATTGGTCCTAATCACTCCCTCTGTTCTTCTGAGACTCCTCCTCCTGACTGTGATTGGTCCTAATTAGCTCCCCCTGACTGCCATTGGTCCTAATTACCACCTTATTTCTTCTGAAACTCCTTCCCTTGACTGCCCTCCTTAATGGTCTTAATTGCCTTAATTGCCTCCCCCTTCTGAGACTCCTCCTAATTGTGATTGGTCCTAATTACTACTTCTTTTTTTCTGAGACTCTTTCCTCTGACTGTGATTGGTCCTAATCGCCAATCGAGTTCCGGACAGCAGACACGGTAAGGGACAGTGATACGGCGTGGGCTGGACAGTACACGCCTTACCGAGTTTATCCACGTTCTCAGAGCGGCGGTCTGGCCTTGCATCATAACCCTGACCGCAGGCTGTGCTGTGAGTGATAGCGGCCCGGCCCAGCCCGGCCCGCCAGTCCTCAGCATCCTGAGGGTCTGGAAGGCTAGCGTACAATTCCACAGCCGTTTAGCGTGAACACGCAGTGATTAATGGCAGCTTTCGCAGAAGCAGAGTTTCGAGTGTTCCCGTCGCCTGGAGACGGATAAACGGCGAGGGTCTCCGTGTGGTCGGGGGAGGAGATAAGGCCCAGGAGAATCCCACGGCACTGATGTACCCCGTCGGTACTCGTGCACACACACACACACACACACACACACACTTATATACAGGAGATAACACTCCTGCTTTCTCACACACTCTGGCCTTCCATGCTGTGTTTTTAAGTTGCCATGGCAACCACTGTAAAAAAAAAAAAGAAAAAAGAAAAAAAAGAGCCTGAGTGGACTGTGTGTGTGTGTGTTTCTGGAGTGTGTGTGTGTGTGTGTTTCTGGAGTGTGTGTGTGTGTGTGTGTGTTTCTGGAGTGTGTGTGTATGTGTGCGTGTTTCTGGAGTGTGTGTGTGTGTGTGTGTGTGTGTGTTTCTGGAGTGTGTGTGTTTGCGCAGCTCTTGAAAACACAAATGGATCCACTGGAGGTCGTCGTGGTAGGGAATGCACGGAATGTAGCTCAGCACCCAAGAAGAATGTGTGTGTGTGTGTGTGTGTGTGTGTGTGTGTGTGAGCACCCAAGAAGCGCGCACACACACACACACACACACACACCAACTGCTGTTTTCCTTAAGACTGAGAACATCTCCTACTGAGTTACTGAAACACAGACTGCACTTATCACTCTGCAAAAGTCAACAAAATACGATTTCCAGGATTAACACACACACACACACACACACACACACACACAAGCATCATGAGACAAACTGGAACAATGGCACTTGGCTGGGTCTTGTGTCCACATTCTGGCTTCCCAGTAAAACAGAGTCTCGAATCCCTTCAGTAACAAACAGCAAACCGCCCTCTGATGTGTGAGCACTAAGAATAGGCACTGCGGATAATCTGGTCCAGTTTTATAGCCATTCAATCCAATCCGATCTGATCCGATCTGATCTGATCTGATCCGACTGCTTTAGAATTAAGTATCACGGCCCTAATTATTTGGAACTGAAACATGACCTGAAGAATGTAGTAACCTGAAGCTAAACTGTAACTGTAGGCTAAAAGAATACAGCGTTTTAGCTCCACCCACTCAGCCTACAGCAGTTAACTACACCCACTCAGCCTACTGCAGTTTAGCCACACCCATTCAGCCTACTGCAGTTTAGCCCCACTAATTCAGCCTACAGCCGTTCAGCCCCACCCATTCAGCCTACAGCAGTTTAGCCACACCCACTCAGCCTACAGCAGCTTAGCCACACCCACTCAGCCTACAGCAGTTTAGCCACACCCACTCAGCCTACAGCAGATCAGTTAGACCTTTATTAATACTTATTAATTATTAAAACCCCTCCTCCTCCTCTAATAGAACGCTGTCCGTCCTGAGCCTCTCAGTCTGCAGGTCAGAGGCAGAACGGTTGGGAGAACGCGAGGGGGAGAACGCGAGGGGCAGAACGCGAGGGGGAGAACGCGAGGGGCAGAACGCGAGGGGGAGAACGCGAGGGGGAGAACATGTGGGTGTTACCACAGGAGAAAAGCCCGCCGCTGGCTGAGTTTGCCCACCACAGCCACAAAGCTATCAGAAAGCCCTAGCAACACACACACAAACACGGCGGCCAAGCGGAGCGGACGGAAGAAAAATACACACTCGTGTAGAGTTTGGCTGTATGGCTAGGGGTGTGTGTGTGTGGCTGGGGGTGTGTGTGTGTGTGGGGGGGGGGCGTTATGAACGAGGAGTGTGTTTAAAGAACCAAAGAGAGCAGAGCTAACTTCAGTAGAGCTTCACGTTCCCCCTGAAATCAAGAGCGACAGCCAGCAGTTTGTCCCTCTTTCACTGCAGTAGCAGCCTCTACTCTTCTGGGAAGGCCTTATACTACATGCTGGAACATTGCTGTAAGGAGGATTTGATTGCATTCAGCCCTGAGAGTGAGAGCATCTGTGAGGTCGGGTTCTGATGTTGGGCAATTAGTTCTGCCACTCCAACTCAGCAGGAGGATCAGGAACAGGAGAGTGGAGGACAGCAGGAGGGACAGGAGGAGGAGGAGAGGGAAGGAGAGCAGGAGGAGGAGGAGCAGAGTAGGAGAAACAGGAGAAGGAGGAGAGCAGGAGGGACAGGAGGAGGAGGAGGAGGGACAGGAGGAGGAGGAGAGGGGAGGAGGAGAGGGGAGGAGAGCAGGAGGGACAGGAAGAGGAGGAGATGGAAGAGAGCATGAGGGACAAGAGGAGGAGGAGGAGAGCAGGAGGGACAGGAGGAGGAGAGCAGGAGGAGGAGAGCAGGAGGGACAGGAGGAGGAGGAGGAGGAGGAGAGCAGGAGGGACAGGAGGAGGAGAAGGAGGAGAGCAGGAGGGACAGGAGGAGGAGGAGAAGAGCAGGAGGGACAGGAGGAGGAGAAGGAGAGCAGGATGGACAGGAGGAGGAGGAGGAGGAGGAGAGCAGGAGGGACAGGAGGAGGAGGAGGAGGAGAGCAGGAGGGACAGGAGGAGGAGGAGCGGGGAGGAGAGCAGGAGGGACAGGAGGAGGAGGAGAAGAGCAGGAGGGACAGGAGGAGGAGAAGGAGAGCAGGAGGGACAGGAGGAGGAGGAGGAGAAGGAGAGCAGGAGGGACAGGAGGAGGAGGAGGAGGAGAGCAGGAGGGACAGGAGGTATAGAAGGAGGAGAGCAGGAGGAGGAGGAGCGGGGAGGAGAGCAGGAGGAGGAGGAGCGGGGAGGAGAGCAGGAGGGACAGGAGGAGGAGGAGAAGAGCAGGAGGGACAGGAGGAGGAGGAGGAGGAGAATGGAGGAGAGCGGAGGAGGAGGAGAGCAGGAGGGACAGGAGGAGGAGGAGAGCAGGAGGGACAGGAGGAATAGAAGGAGGAGAGCAGGAGGAGGAGGAGCGGGGAGGAGAGCAGGAGGGACAGGAGGAGGAGGAGAAGAGCAGGAGGGACAGGAGGAGGAGGAGAATGGAGGAGGAGGAGAGCAGGAGGGACAGGAGGAGGAGAAGGAGAGCAGAGGGAGAGCTGAAAGGCGTTTGGCAGCTCCTCAGTCTCTGCTCCTCTAAACCGCTTCTTAAGTATCTCAATATGTCCAGCATGTCAGTGGCCAGCGGTATTAATGTGGTCCCTGCTGGCCTTCAATTACTGTGTGTGTGTGTGTGTGTGTGAGAGAGAGAGAGAGAGAGAGAGAGTGTTGGACAGAATCAGAGTCATCTGTTGGGGCTCTCTACATGTGCTTCAGTTTAACCCTCCAATCAGAGAGCAGCATTTTGGTTGTGATAGAAACTCCAAACACATTCACACAGACAGAGAGACAGACAGACAGACAGAGAGACGGACAGACAGACAGATAAAGATAGACAGACAGACAGAGAGACAGACAGAGAGATGGACAGAGAGACAGACAGACAGACAGAGAGATGGACAGACAGACAGAGAGACAGACAGAGAGATGGACAGAGAGACAGACAGACAGACTAACCGGTCAGAGGGTAAAGAGCTGGCTGGGCAGGTAGAGCTCATGAAGAGGTTCTGCAGGGGCGAGTGGTGATATCTCCTGCTGGCCACGCTGCTCCACCGCTCCACATCTGCAGCTCCTCACGCGTTGGTCAGAACGTGCTGTTGTCCTGCTGGAGGGCCGAGGCAGCATGTGTGTGTGTGTGTGTGTGTGTGTGTGTGGTGAAAGGCGAGGACAGAAGGGATTTCATGCCTCAGGTGGAGTTCTCAGACGTTTGAGGAGTGTTTATAACATCTGAAGCGACGTGGGTTTACTGTCTGAAGTTTTCACTTCACCAGGGGAGCGTTTCCGTGCTCTTCGGTCACTATGAAACTGGCCGTTTCAACAGGAATGTGCTGGTAGGAGCACAGCGAAGAGAAAAACGTGATGATGAAAGCCAGAGTTCCTCCCAAGGCTTCGCTCACACGTGTTCTCGGGAAGGCCATCGTCCGCTGAAGGCCTTCTGAGGGAGCAGCTGCAGAAAACAGCTCAAGGAGCCGTTTGGTTTAGAGATAGCCAAGGCTATGTGTTTGGGAGATGCTAGGCTAATGTAGCTAACAATTAACACAAGCTAATAGCCCACCAATTAGTAAAGATGGAAAATTCAGGCACTTCAGAGATAGAGGGAGAGATGGTTCTCTACCAAATAGCATGGAGGAGGAAGAGGAGGAGGAGCTCTGACAGACAGCTTTGGGGGCGTGTCTACAGAGATAAGTAAATTGGTGACAGTCTAAGCTCAGTGTTTGTTAGCAACATTAGCCTAGCATCTCCTTTTGTAAACCAAAGAAGCTCAGGTCAGATACCGAACATGTCTCACAGATTTGTACTTTAGTATACTAGACTTGTACTACTTTAGTATACTAAACTAGTACTCACAGGTATACTTATACTTTTACTTTAGTATATTAGACTTGTACTAACAAGTGTACTTGTACTTAAGTATACTAGACTCGTACTGACAGGTATAATTGTAGTTAAGTATACTAGACTCGTACTGACAGGTATAATTGTAGTTAAGTATACTAGACTTGTACTGACAGGTATAATTGTACTTCTACTTAGGTATACTAGACTTGTTCTTAGTTATAATAGTACTTCTACTTTAGTATACTAAACTAGTACTGACAAATATACTTGTACTTTAGTATACTGGACTCGTACTAACAAGTTCACTAGTATACTAGTATACATTAGTATACTAGACTTGTACTACTTAAGTATACTATACTTGTACTGACAAGTATACTTGTACTTTTACTTTAGTATACTAGACTTGTACTAACAAGTTCACTAGTATACTAGTATACATTAGTATACTAGACTCGTACTAACAAGTTCACTAGTATACTAGTATACATTAGTATACTAGACTTGTACTACTTAAGTATACTAGACTTGTACTGACAAGTATACTTGTATTTAAGTATACTAGACTTGTACTGACAGGTATAATTGTACTTCTACTTAAGTATACTAGACTAGTTCTTAGGTATAATAGTACTTCTACTTAGGATACTAGATTTGTACTGACAAGTATACTTGTACATTAGCATACTAGACTTGTACTACTTAAGTATACTAGACTCATACTCACAGGTATAACTGTACTTATACTTTAGTAAACTAGACTAGTACTAACTACCAGTACACTAATATTAGTATACTTACTACATAAACCATACTTGGGAAATGGATTCGAGGGTTACTGAAGTTTACAGAATGAAATAAATTGGAGTACACTTTTTTTGTGAGCGTATGACTGTGATCTGAGAGAGACAGCGGATAGAACATAGACTCTCCTCCACAGACTGTCCTACAGCCCCGTCACACTCCTGCACGTGTCGGGAGGCGGTCTGGAAGGCGAAACCGGAGAGCGACACGCTGCTTGGTTTGTGGAATTCGTTTGGGCCCCGGTGCTTAAAGCTTGGCAGGGGTTCCGCCACCACTCCAGCACCCGTGCAGCCGTGCCTGCTGCTGCGTAAAAGCCTCGGAGGAAGGAGAGCGAGGCGGAGAGAACGAGAAGCCAGCGACCTTCTCTCGGCTGGAAGTGGAGCGTGCCCTGTTACGTGAAGGCGTACTGTAGACCGGAGGGCGGAGCTGAGCGGATGCTGCTGGGATAGAGGCAGGCATGTGCTGGATGGTCAGTCACCATGTCAGTCAGCGTCACTGCGCTGCTGAGAATGACCCACTGCCCAAATACTGCCTACCTGCTCTGTGGTGGTCAGTCCTGTGGGGCCCTGAGCATTGAAGAACTGCATGAGAGGAGGCTGATAACAGAGTCTGCAGAAAAACAGCTGGAGACAGTCTCTCTGACAACCTCTTAGGATGCTTTCACACCTTCTGCGGTTAGTCTGGTGGTTAGTGGTTAGATCTTTGGACCTTTTCCGATCCTTTTGATCTAAATTTGGTCTGACCAGGAGAGATGGTCTTGGCCCGGATCAACTGAACCATGGTTCGTAGGTAATCTAGATCGATCCCACTCCTCTATGAAGTTAGTCACACTGTTCAAGCAGTTAATAACAACGAATCAATGTTTTTGTGTCGTGAACCAAGATCACCGGCAGCTGTTTGGATTCGGTGCAGGGCTGACGAACAATTAAAGTGTTTATTTGCGATTAATAATCCATACAGTCCTAATAGACAACGTTGCTGCGGAAACCCCGAGCTGTAGGACTGTTTGAGACACTCCCTCAGTCGGGGTCCAAGCAGGCAACGGGAAGAGTCCGGATGAAGACGAAAACCAGACGCAAAGCGGAAACACCTCAAAGACCTCACGTGTTGTAGATTGCCTCCCAGTGGAGCAGACCTAAGGTCAGCATTAACACAGATACATCTCCATCGCAACTTGAGAAAAACACACTTCTGACGGACCTCCCACTCCTGAATCCCCGCCGTTAGCTCGGGCTCAGGGGTTCAAGGACAGTAAAGCTCTTGACACCACTTGCATTACACCACGAAACGAGCCTCTGTTGGGGTGGGATTGTGTAATTGTGCTTTGGATTAAGACCTTGAGAGGAGATACAGTAAGTGTAGGCCTGAAATTTCAGGCTGGGGGACGAGGGGCTGGGGTGTTGGCCATCAGGGTCCTAAAGGAAATCTTTGCTAGGCTGAGCTCACTTTGAGATCATGATTCTTTCTCCGTCTGCATATGTGAAGGCCTGTTTTGCTGAAGTAACTGCTCACCTGTAATGTTCTTCTATTATCCCTTAAAAGTCTGTTTGCGAGACGCCGCTGTCCCACGCTGCCTGTGGTTAGTGTTTAACTAGACTATTGGTTTATTGGTTTGTTGGCCATTTATGTGGACAAGCCAATGAAGAACCTTTAATACGGTGGCTCAAGAGATCCTATCACTCCTTGCCCGCTACCCTATTATTGTCTCCGTCTGGACATCAGCCATGATGGCTTTGCACTTTGCTACAACCGACTGGCCTGCTCGCTTACTTACACGTGTAATAACCACTGCCATCAAGTGGCGTCTGTGACGTCCTGGGGTGGTCATAATGTTCTGATATGAGTGTGACAGTGGGCGAAGGATGGTAGCGTCTACTAAACCACTCCAAAACTTTGTTAGAGGTTCTAGAGCTGTTGTAGTGAAGGTGTACAGAGGACCCTCCCAAACGTCATAACAGTGGTGCCCTAAGGGCCACTGATGCCATCGCTCCACTGAGGAGCAGCTAACCAGCCACAAGGTGGTCAAAAGGTTCTGATATGACCTGAGTCAGTGGTTCAGCTCATCAGTTCTTGACTGTAGCCTCTCGTTCTCACTCAAGTTGCACTGATGCTCATGGAGGTTCCACCTCATAACTGCTGCTGCTGACATTAGTATTGGTGCCAGATCCCACAGCATGGAGGCAGCTGCCTACCAGTGATGGTTCTCCTCACTTGTCAGACCAAATCTCCACTCCTGCCATTAGTGCTAGTATTTCGGTGCAGTAGGTCATGCAGATGTCCACACTCCCTGTCTGCTCATCACTTCAGCTCTGTCCTCACCTGCCTCCTTTAGCTACTATCAGTCATAACTCATCACCACAGTGGAGTCAGGTCTGCGACACTGAGCCCCGAGGCCGGCTTTATCCCTCTGTTTTCCTTCAGGGTGGATTTACGAGCGTAGATGTGGTTTCCTCAACAGCAATTACTCTCCACAACACAGCTCCTCTTAACAAAAGCACGTCGTTATTCCCGTCCCGCGCGCTCGCGGACGCGTCCCACCGAGCAGGCCATTTGTCTTGATGTAAGCGTTACTTTGACTCAAAACACTCGCGCATTAGTTCAGCTAATTCGCTCCGACCACATCAGACGCTTGCTGTCCTATCAGGCATCAGGAGATGGAAATGTCTCCGCCCACACGACGCAGAGTTTCCTCTGTCACAGCTCGAGAGAAGAGAAACAGCAGAACCACATGGCAGAACCCAGAGCCATTAATCCAGCTGCTCATTGATCGCCACGCTGGAAAGGGATCGGACGCGGAGTCACAGCTCGTAAAAAAGCGCGGTCCGAGTCGTTTTGTTTTGCTCTTAATTAGCAGCGGGGTGTCCGACGCTACAGCGCTCGCTGCAACTGGAGCATGAGAGGCTTTAAAAAGAAGAAAGGAGAAATGCGCCGCTCGGCTTTTTAGACGTTATGAGAAAATGAGCTCCATAATGTTCCATTAAGATCTCGGCCGTTCTGTTCTTGTCTGAAAGGGGAAGTCCACCGTGTCTTTAAAATTCTCAGCACAACTCTGTGGTCAAGCTAAACTCATTCAGACTGGCTTTCGGCGAGAAACGCCTCACTGCAGATTTCTCTGACCAGGGGTCACCACGACTACAATGCCAATTCAGCCACTTTATGAACTGACCAGCACCGATCAGCCTACAGCGGTTCAACAACTCGCGGTTTTATCAGTATCGGTGAAGATCACTGTTCATGAGTTTTAAATGGAATGATGATGATGATGATGATGGTGGTGGTGGTAAATCAGTGGAGAATCTTAACTAATACAGTCTCTTTAGGGACTACTTCTTTGCCCTGCAGCATGTATCCTTCCACCATTTTAATGATCTGGTTCTAAAAGCAGGTTCTAGAGCCGAACTCTTCTCAGAACTCTGGTAGAACCGTGTCTCAGGCATCAGGCAGCGTCTTTATCACCATTAGGTGAAGAACTTTCTGTGAGGAGCTTTTATTAGAGCTTCAGACGTCTGCTTCCCTTCACCTCCACTGTAGAACCACAGCTCTGACTGGATGAGAGTCTTACGGTCATCGATCCAATTGCACCTCTATCTATCCTGTATGACCGTGTGTTTCGGACGCGATGTCTGAGGCCCTCCACTGGTCTGTGCTGTGTGGGGGGGAATGGGGGAAGTGTAGTATTATCGGAGTGTGTGTGTGTGGGACTAATTTGCTGAAGTTCTGGCCAAAGTTCCCCCGCAATCAATTTAGCCTTTTGTTATTTAGTGGTGTTACTTATTTATTTATTTGTTTATTTATTTGTAATGCTCTGCCACGGTCTTTTGGAGCTTGTTATTGTTTTATCTCTCCCAGATATGGGGCAGCATTCTTCTGCCATGTTGTAATACATAACTTTTTTCTCAGCAGTCAGCCGACGAGGGGGAGTGGGGGGGCTCGGTTTGGATTATAAAAGACGAGAGAGGAAAAAGTGGTAGTGGTGAGAGGAAGACGAGATGCAGAGATGCTGGTCTTGTGATCAACATTCTATTGCTTTTCAGAACAATGGGAAGGGGGTCAGGCAGGCCAGGCAGTAACGAGCGATTCAGTGATCGATCCAGGCAGATGTTCATGAATCCAGTTTCGGCTTTAAGGTGCAGGATGCTCCAAGATCATAGGATAGTTTATTTTTTTTGGTGAGTCAAACATAACTACAAATCCGATTCATATCAGATATAGAGAACTAAGGAGAGTAATGCTGATACAACATGCTCGTACCTGTTTCACTTGTAGTTGGAAATATCTCTGGAGCGAGGAGTCTGAATCGAGTCTCGGGTCTCTGGAGTTCAGAGTCCATGTTGAGTCTTGAGTCTCAGGAGTGAGGAGTCTGAATCGAGTCTCTGGAGTTCAGAGTCCATGATGAGTCTCTGGAGTCTGAATCAAGTCTGAATCAAGTGTCGGGTCTCTGCAGTGATGAGCCCATGTTGAGTCTTGAGTCTCTGGAGTGAGGAGTCCTAGTTGAATCTTGAGTCTCTGGAGTGAGGAGTCTGAATCAAGTATCAGGTCTCTGCAGTGATGAGCCCGTGTTGAGTCATGAATCTCTGGAGTGCTGAGTCTGAATTGAGTCTCTGGAGTTCGGAGTCCATGTTGAGTCTTGAGTCTCAGGAGTGATGAGTCTGAATCAAGTCTCTGGAAAAATGAGTCCATGTTAAGTTTTGAGTCTCTGGAGTGATGAGCCCATGTTAAATCTTGAGTCTCTGGAGCGCTGAGTCTGAAACGAGTGTCGGGTCTCTGGAGTGATTAACCCGTGTTGAGTCTTGGATCTCTGGAGCAACGAGTCTGTGTCAAGTCTCTGGAACATTGTTGAAAAATAAATCTGATTAGAGATGAGTCTGGGAGAGCAAGAGTCCAGATGTTTCAAGACCTGGGCCCTATCTAATTACCCAAATAACATGCCCATGTGGGGCCCGTAAGGGTATCCCAACTGGGAACCTGAGAGTTTTATCCATGGGTTTCATGTTGGCCCCACATATGGATGCCCACCAGGGTAAACAATGGGCTCCATCTGAGTTGTCCACTGCATGTGGGGCATAGATGGGACCCATGTGAGATTAAGGTGGGTTATAATGATGGGGCCCAGAAACACATGTACAAACCCACTAAGAGCCCACCTCTGAACACACCTAGCCCACATTCCACCCGTGTGAGCCCCACGTCAGCATATTAGCTGGGTGTTATTTGGCATGATTACATTTTTTTTTGCTTTATTGGACTCATGTCTCCAGAGTCTTCTGGTAGAACATGATGACCTAAAGCATGTTGTAGCAGAACCTGTTTAATTACATTTGCATAAATGAATGTTGTGCTTCTAGGAACTGTAGTGGTGATGTTCTTCGTGGTTCTCAGTTGCATTTCTGTAGTTTTTCTAGTTTCTTGCATGAAATAGAGCCCATATAGAGGAGAGCGTGCTATTTCTTCTCAGAGACCCGTCAAAGGCGATTCTGCTCCCAGCTTCCAGCGGTGGTCAGTCGACATGTATTAAACAGTTATATGCAGCTTATGCTAAATCTTTATTGACTTCCACATGGTAGGAAAGTGAATTAGAAACAGGTTCCCCAATTGAATCTTTCGTAAACTCTTTTCCAGCCCTTTTCCACTGGTTTATGAAGGACGAGGGAAAACTACATTGCGCCGAGGGCATTATGGTAGTGATTTACACCAATCATCTTTAAATGTAATTCTTATTGACGTCAGCTGCTAATGGTGTTGTTATTATGATTAACTGTTTGGCGAAAAGAAGAGAAAACGCAGTGCAAAGAAAAACAGCTGGGGCTTTAGAGAGCCACTCGCCGAAGGGGAAAAAAGTGGGCAGTTTTTGAAGGCCTTCCAAGAAAAGTCCTATTTCAGGCCGCAATGCCAGGCTCGGCCTGCTCGTTCTTCCTGCCGGGCCTTTCTACCTGCGTACCGTTTTCCCAGGCGCTTCTGCACGCCGAAAGTAAGCGATAAGCAAATTTGACAAGACATGAGAGAGTGAGCCAAAACGGAAACTCGGCGCTGAGCCTCGGGGGCAGCGGGGTCTCTGACGGAACCACAGTGAATATGAAGTGCAGTGAATATTAGTTCCTAAATTCCCACCAGGACCTGAATATTGTTTGGGTGGGCTTACTTTATTGTTATTCATGTTGAAAGACACTGATGTCCATTTCCTCCAGAAACTACAATCGGCAGTCTGCTGAGGAATCAGTGAGGGCTGATTTACTGTAGCATGGGTCAAGTGTTTGTGAGCAAATCTAGCTAGGAGGTGGGAGCAAAGAGCAACTCCACAAAATTTCAAAAGTTTAGATGTAAACAGAGTTGTAAAACCGTTCCGTTCTAGATCACCTCCACTGTAGAACTGTAGTTCTTACTGGGTAAGGTTGAGGAAAGTTCTTCACCTAATGGTGATGAAGACGCTGCCTGATGCCTGAGACACTGTTTTACCAGAGTTCTGAGAAGAGTTTGGCTCTAGAACCTGCTTTTTAAACCAGATCATTAAAATGGTGGAGGGATACATGCTGCAGGGCAAAAAAGTAGTCCCTAAAGAGACTGTATTAGTTGAGATTTGTGTAGCTTGGGTTTGGATAGAAAATAATAGACAGTTAACGTCCTAACTAGAGCCTAGACTAGATTCCTACCCACTATAAATTAGGAGGTAATTGTGTTGGTGGCTAATCTGACAGCCTTCGGTTCTACCAGTGAAGTCTCAACCAATGGAAGAGCTGGTTTAGCTGAATCTGCCCAGAGAACTATCTTGACTGGACAGTTTTCTGTTTGGGACTTCACAGATTTAACCCAATAATTTCCAGCAGAACTGAGTACTGTAACAGGACTAGTACTGTATTACTGCACATATGGGTACTGAACATTACCATGTGCCATGTTGTGTTATTACTCTCCTGAAATGCCCATATAAGACACTTACAGCTTACAGCGGGGTTAGGGCCCAGTACACTGAGGAGGCTCAGAAGGATGTGGCAGTTGGCAGTGGTAGAGAAGGCTGGAAGGTGTTATCTAAGAACAGAAATGCCAAAGCAATGATCTTTATCTCAAACAGACAAGAAACCACTGGCATAAATAATCCCAGGGCAGAACTGTGCCCTAGAAGAGCTGCTGCTCACACAGTGAACTAACTCACAAGCCACAGCATGCTTTCAAGCTCACTGGCAAAGCTTCATTGTAAATATCAGCAATCCGTCGCTAAGCTGCTTCTATATATATCTAAAGCTTACGATAAACAGCAATTTCATAAGCCGGGTCTTGGAGATCCCATTTAACACGCCTGGTGGAGTTCCATGGTGACTGACGTCATCTACTCATGCTATTGTTGCTCAAGCTTATCTGCTTTGAAAAGAGTCATTTACCTTTTCACTTCTCCACTGGCACAATTAGCATATAGCGGTCATTAGCATAGCATATTGAAGACATGTTACTACATATTGTTATTATTTTAAATATCTTTTTCAATTGTAATTTTTTTAAATGAATACTGTTATCTTTTTTTATTACCTTTACCTTTACTGTTATTAATATTGTATTAATATTGTAACGTTAATATTGTAACGTTGTTAAATACTATTTTAGCATATTTTTGCTGCTTGTTTGCTCAGGTGATCGTATTTATGTGTACAGAGGGTTCCAGCCATCTTCATTAGTTTTTTATAATTTTTATATATTATTTAGAAGCTGATAAACATGAACTCATAGTGAGAGCTAGCCAGGCTAAAGCACAGCCTCCAAACATGGTGGAGGTAGTTTCACACACACTGTGGGTCATTAAAAGCTGGTCAGGAGTGTACTGTAGATGTGATGGTGAGTCAGTTAGGAGTGTACTGTAGATGTGATGGTGAGTCAGTTAGGAGTGTACTGTAGATGTGACGGTGGGTCAGGAGTGTACTGTAGATGTGACGGTGGGTCAGGAGTGTACTGTAGATGTGAGGGTGGGTCAGTCAGGAGTGTACTGTAGATGTGATGGTGGGTCAGGAGTGTACTGTAGATGTGAGGGTGGGTCAGTCAGGAGTGTACTGTAGATGTGATGGTGGGTCAGGAGTGTACTGTAGATGTGATGGTGGTTCAGGAGCATACTGTAGATGTGACGGTGGGTCAGTCAGGAGTGTACTGTAGAAGTGATGGTGGGTCAGGAGTGTACTGTAGATGTGATGGTGGGTCAGGAGTGTACTGTAAGTGTGATGGTGGTTCAGGAGTGTACTGTAGATGTGATGGTGAGTCAGTCAGGAGTGTACTGTAGATGTGATGGTGGTTCAGGAGAGTACTGTAGATGTGATGGTGGTTCAGGAGAGTACTGTAGATGTGATGGTTGGTGGGTCAGAGGTGTACTGTAGATGTGATGGTTGGTGGGTCAGATGTGCACTGTAGATGTAATGGTGAGTCAGTCAGGAGTGTACTGTAGATGTGATGGTTGGTGGGTCAGGAGTGTACTGTAGATGTAATGGTGAGTCAGTCAGGAGTGTACTGTAGATGTGATGGTTGGTGGGTCAGAGGTGTACTGTAGATGTGATGGTTGGTGGGTCAGAGGTGTACTGTAGATGTGATGGTTGGTGGGTCAGAGGTGTGCTGTAGATGTGATGGTTGGTGGGTCAGAGGTGTACCATTATGGAACTGGACTGAACTGAGTTTATATGGGTTTACCAGACTGTTTAGTGGCTTATTAAGTCCTTATTCTGCTAATTAAACTGTCAGTAGTCAAACTGTATACCATCTCCTGATTTATACATGTTTTCATATTTTTTGTGTTGCAGCACTTTCGGGCTCTGGTGGTTTCTAATATTCCTCTTGTAATGTTCTAGACTACAGCACAGTTCTTCTTTAGCCAATAATTCTGTTCATATGAGTGCAGTCAGAGCTGCTGGGACCAGTGTCATTATTTTTATTGGGTCAATAACTGAGGAATAATGATATTTACTTTTGTGGAGAACTCCAGGAAAACAGAGCCAAGGATGACTTCTATATGACATATGACTTACAGACCTAATAGACTTACTATGGGAAATATCCTTTAGCTCTCTGCTAATGCTACACTGCTGTTCTTTCTCTCTGAGAGACTGTAATAACACTGGACTGCTAACTTGATAGGAAATTTTATTATTTTATTAGAGACCAAAAAGCGATGTAGATGAAATGAGGAAAATAAAACAAATAAAGTAGACAGACAGACATACAGCACAGACAGATAGAACAATGAACAGAACTACAGACAGACTCACAGTAGACACGGGTGGAGCCGACAGTTCTGTGTTGTGTAAATCTAAACAGTTTTAAACAAGGTCAACAACAAGACCAAGACTTAGTCGAAATAGTCGTGTTGAGTCAAGACCGAGACTTTGTAGTAGTCGAGTCTGAGTCAATATCCAGAGTTTTTGGTTATTGAGTCTGACTGGCTTGTGGCTTACAAAAACAAGAAGAATTAAGTGCTGGGAGGGGGTGTGGCTTAAATCAGAATTAGTGTGAGGTGTGGAGAGTGGGTGTAGTTTACAACAAAAATGAGTATTAGGTCCAGGATGTAGGTGTGGCTTCAAAAGAAATGGGTGTTAGGTGCTGGAAGTGGATGTGGCTTAAAATAGATATTAATGTAAATATATGAAACTGGGTGTGGCTAAAGGTAAATTGAATGTGAGGTGCTGAAATTGGGCGTGGCTAAAATTCTATATTAATGTGAAGTGCTGGAAGTGGGTGTGGCAAAACAAAACTGAATGTGACTCTGACTCAATAACCACAAACTGAGTCTGACTCAAAATCTGGACAGAGTCAAGAACAACACTTTGTGGTAGTAGAACCTGAGTCAGGACAGAGACTTTGTAGGAGCAGAGTCAGAGTCAAGACCCAGATTTAAGAGTAGTCAAGTCTAAGCCAGGACAGAGACTTTGAGTAGTTGAGTCTGAGACAACATTGAGACTTGAGACCTTGTAGTAGTAGAGTCCAGACAGAGACTTTGTAATACTCAAGTCAAGACCCAGACTTTGTAGTAATCGAGTCGGAGTCAGGACAGAGACTTCTTAGTTGCAGAGTCAGAGTCAAAATCCAGAGTTTGTAGTTATTGAGTCTGACTCAACTACCAAGTCTCAATGTTGTCTCATTTGTTTAAGTCAGGACAGAGACTTTGCGATACTCCAGTCAAGACCCAGACTTTGTAGTAGCAGTGAGACATTGTGGCAGTAGAACCGGAGTCCGGACAGAGACTTTGTAGGAGCCGAGTCAGAGTCAAGACCCAGATTTAAAAGTAGTCAAAGTGAGGACAGAGACTTTGAGTAGTTGAGTCTGAGACAACATTGAGACTCTGTGGTAGCAGAGTCCGAGTCGAGCCCAGGACTTTGTAGCAGTCGAGTCTGAGACAACATTGAGACCTTGTAGTAGTAGAACCTGAGTCCAGACAGAGACTTTGTAATACTCAAGTCAAGACCCAGACTTTGTAGGGGCAGAGTCAGAACCAAGACCCAGACTTTGTAGAAGCAGAGTCAGAACCAAGACCCAGACTTTGTAGGAGCCCTCATAGTAGTCAAGTCAATGTCAGGACAGGGACTTTTTTGGTAGTTGAGTCTGAGACAACATTGAGACTCAGTGGTAGTCGAGTCTGAGTGAAGGCAGAGACTCCATGGTAGTAGAGTAAAGATCTAATAGTTTACAGGAATCAAGTCAGTGGAGGATCAGTAACTGTCTCTGAACCCTTCAACATTACAATGCAGAGTTCTGCAGAGTCATGCTCAGTCTGCTGATGAGCCAGGGCTTCAGCACCGCCTCGTTTGCGGTAGCTGTCCGGTGGCTTGAGTGACTCACCTACCCCTCCTTTTTATTTCTGATCCTTTTGAGCTGTAGCCGAGCAGCCAGCCTCTTTCTCCTCTTCCTCCCTCCTTCATTCTGTCATTCTGTCATTACTCACCCACTCACTTGCTCCTGACCACCATCCCATGAAGGCACCTCACCGTGCTCCAGGAAAGAAGTCCCAGCAGACGGATTCTCCAACTGTTTCTCATTTAAAAACCTGCAGACTGACGTTATTGGTGCTGAAGATCTGCAGCTATTTTTATCGTGAGGTTTAGCAGCCGCCAGCTCATCTTCAGATCCAGCTTCTAAAGCAGAAGAAGAGTGCAGGACTGAGTCATGTTCCAAAGTCTGGAACCGATACTGATACCAAAACTGTTACCTAGACTTCACTAACGACTCCTGAATGACGCTTTTCTTAGCAGCTCCTTTTCAGCTACAAAACAAAAGTGGGTGTGGCCTAAAACAGTAGCTTAAATCAGAATTCGTGTGAGGTGCAGAAAGTGGGTGTAGTTTACAACAAAAATGAGTGTTAGGTTCAGGATGTAGGTGTGGCTTCAAAAGAAATGGGTGTGAGGTGCTGGAGGTGGGTGTGGCTTACAACAACAAGAAGAATTAAGTGCTGGGAGGGGGTGTGGCTTAAATCAGAATTAGTGTGAGGTGTAGAGAGTGGGTAGTGTAGTTTACAACAAAAATGAGTATTAGGTTCAGGATGTAGGTGTGGCTTCAAAAGAAATGTGTGTTAAGTGCTGGAAGTGGGTGTGGCTTAAATGAGATATTAATGTAAAAAGATGAAACTGGGTGTGGCTAAAGCTAAATTGAATGTGAGGTGCTGGACGTGGGTGTGGCTGAGATTCGATATTAATGTGAAGTGCTGGAAGTGGGTGCGGCTTAAATGAGATATTAGTGTAAACTACTGGAAGTAGTTGTGGCTTTGATCACTGAACTTCGACCACAAAAATAAAGCAAATGAAGATATTTAGAGGTTTGAATGTCGGTATCGTATCAGGGGGTAAAAAGTACCGTTCATATCTTATCGTGGAGTGAGTGTATCGTTACAGCCCCCAGTGTTGTTGTATGTTCTGTTGTATGCAAGCTCATACTAGGCAGGATCTGTATACGGATATGTACCTGTTCCTTTCTCTGGGTTCTCCTGACACGAACGCCAGCTCCACTGACTCTCTGATGCGTCACTGCTCTCCACTCGCCGCTCCATAACGAGGCGCCGGAGGGCATTTAAGCCACATTATAGCCTTATTATTTACAGGAATGATCGTAAATGGAATTTGGGAAATGTGTATTTTTTCACTCTTTTTCACGCGTTTTATAATCGAGCCGTGAGTCATGGAATACTTATTACCCGGGTGCAGCAGAAACCGCGGTCACCTGCTACTTAACGTCCCTGCTCTGGCCCAGGCCAACGGAAAGAAATATTCCTCTGTTTTGTTTTTTTTTACGTTTGTTTTCTTTCACTGGGTTTCTCCTCTCCTTACTTCAGTCCGAGTCTGCTGGAAAAGCCCAGAGCACCACGCCCTCGCACCTCGTCCCTGCTGACGTCTGTTCTGCCTCTCCGTAGGTGCAGGGTACAAAGCCTTCCTGAGCCTTGCTAGTACAGCTTTTATTGCGGGGAAAATGTCTAAAATTAGAGCTGGAACCGAGACAGAACACATGGTTCTCCCTGCCTCGAGCCCTGAGGGGCCTGAGATATGTGACCCTTGTTTGAGAGAGCTTAATGCTACATCACCTAGTCACTGGGGTCTGGGAGCGAATTGCAAGTGGAAAATAGGAAAAGGGTGAACAGCAAAGATGAGGTCCAAACAGGATGAGGATAACAAGATGGCTGCTTCTTATTTCAGGGGTCTCGGTGGGTCATTTGTAATTACCAATCAGAAACACATGGAGCAGCGAGATCTGGCAAAACATAAAGTTCAACCCCACGGAATGCCACGCTCGCTCATAAAAGGATTAGAGACTAAAACCATTCATCTTCTCCATCTGTCTCCATCTTCAGCTTCATCTCCTTATAGTTCTTCCTTAACCTTATCAGCTACTTCAGATTTCCCTTCTTCTTTAGATCTTCTTCTTTTGCAGTGTCTTTTCTTATTCGTGGATTTAACTTCTTAAGCATCTTTTTTTTCCCGTTGCCTTCTTCAGCTCCCGCTTCATCATCAGCTTCAGCTTCTTCAGCTTTAGCGACTTATTTCGCTTATTTAGTTTCGATTTCTTGTTCAACATTTTTAGTTCGTTTCTAATGTGTCATCTATTTCTTCTTGAAGCTGTAGAAGCTTCAGCTTCATCATCTTCTCCAGCTTCCGCTTCTTTTTCAGCTTCTTCAGTTTCAGCTTCTTCTGATTCAGATTCTACTCCACCTTCAGCGTTTTCAACATTTTTATCTTCAACCTCTTAGTTTTTCCTTTGTCTAAATTTGTTGTTCAGCATAGTTTTCAGCTTCTTCAACTTCTGGTTGTCATTTTCTGTTGCCTTCTTAAGCTTCAGCGTCTTCAGCTCCAGCTTCGTCATCAGCATAAGCCTTTTCAGTCTTCTGCAGCTTTAGTGACTTATTCAGCTTCTTTCGTTTCAATTTCTTATTCAACATTTGTAGCTGGTTTCTCATTTGTCCTCTTTTTCTTCTCCTATTTTCCTCTAGTTTCAACCTATGTTTTTTCAACTTCTCCTTTCTCAGCTTCTTCTTCTCCTTCAACCTTTCCAGCTTCTTTTAGCTTGTTCCTTCTGTTCTCGAGTCACCAACACCCCCTGATAGTCAACTTCTTCTTCAGCATCAGCTTCTTCAGCTCTGAGCTTTATCTTGAGCTCCTTCTTAAACTTCTTCTGCTTCAGTTTCTTATCCAGCTTCTTTGTCTTCCTCTCCTTTAGCCTTTCTAGCTTCTTCAGCTTCTTCTGCCTTTTCTCTCTGTCCCCTAGTTACCCTTAGTTGGTCTTCAGCTTTAGCATCAGTTTGTTTGGCTCCAGCTCCTTCAGCTTCTTCATCAATTTCTCCAGCTTCAGCTTTTTATTCAGCTTCTTCAGTTTCAGTTTCTTCTGATTCAGCTTCTTCTGATTCAGCTTCTTCTGATTCAGCTTCAGCGTCTTCTTGTTCAACATTTTTTGCCTCTTACCTTACCTCTTTGTCTTATGTTCCTTCTTCTTTAAATCTTCTTCATCAGTTTGTTGTTATTTATCTTCTTTTTCTTATTAGTGATGCCAATTTTGTAAACATCTTTTTCAGCATCTTCAACTTCTAGTTGTCATTTTCTTTTGCCTTTGTCAGCTTTGAGCTTCGTCTGCAGATCTGAGCTACATCAGCTCCTTCTTCAACTTCTCCCGCTTCAGTTTCTTATCCCGCTTCTCCTTTAGCCTTTATAGCTTCTTTAACTTCTTCTGCTTTTCCTTTTTGTCCCCTAGTTACCTAGTTAGTTGGTCTTCAGCTTTAGCATCAGCTTCTTCATCAACTTCTCCAGCTTCAGCTTTTTATTCAGCTTCTCCAGCTTCAGCTTTTCTTTCCTTTGTCCTCCTTTCCTTCAACCTTTCCAGGTTCTTCAGCTTCTTCTTCAGCTCTTTCCATCTGTCCTCTCTTCATAACACCCCACTCCTGCTTGTCAGAGTGGATGAAGGAGGATTTATATACCTGGACTATTTTCTCTCCGAAGATTTATCTTTTGAAATCCACCCTTATTTTTGTGTGTGCGTGAAGATAAAGAGGGCGTGTGATGTGGAGAGTGGGGATGGAAAAGAGAATGAAAGAGACGGAGCTGGTGAAAGAGTGTGACTTGGAAACGATTCGACATGGTAAACGGCGAGGGCCCTCGCTTCCAAACAGGCGTTGATGCCAACGGTAAACAAAGTGTCCTGGCAAACGAGCTGGGTGCAGTACAAAGGGAAGAGGGCTGGAGAGAACGTCAGCTCAATAGCTGCTGTCGGGAGAGGACCTTGACGGGAGTGGGCGTATGGGAGGGCGCAGTGCTGATGAGAATCTCTTGCACTGCGGTGGGATTTCGGCCCCTCTTTTCCACGCCACTCCCACATGTCTCTTGCTCTTTCGTTCCCTCTCCCAGTTTTATAAGGGAGAATGATCTCCAGTAACAGCTCCTGCCCAGACACACGCTGACTGGGAGCGCAGATGAGTTTCACAGCTCATGCCAGGGAAATTATGCAACACAGTCCTGACAGAGAAATGGGAGAGGGGAAGGGAGAAGGAGAAAGTGCTGTGGTTGGACCATGAAGAAAGCTGAAGTGGCACGTCCTACCAGCCTGCCAGTCACTGTTCATCAAAACGATTTCTTAATCAACATGAATCGTTCTGTTCTGATAGATCGGGTTCATTACCTCAGGGTGGTCACACAAACACACACTTTACCATACACAGGCACGTTAACGTATACATAAACCAGACCTGCTGCCATATGCTTGGTTGTAAACCATAAACACACACAAACACATGCAGCCCACGTACCACATGTCCCCTCATAACATCTATAAAATCTGAACATGCACACACACACACACACACACACACAGATAAAGAACCATGGGATATTGCGTCCCCACACACCTTAAACCACATTAAGAACTGCAACGCCAAAGAAACCGGAGTTGACACAATAACAAGCATTGGCTCGAGCATCTTGGGCGGAAAAAAACACCAACCTATCAGCCGTAGTTCTCAAACCCTGGGTTGCCAAAGCTTGCTCTCAGAGTCAAATTGATCACAGAGCCGGTGACTCATGAAGATGGTAAAGCTCGCCAGGTCAAATGCAACCTGTGGAACAGTGTTCATCCCTTCCTGGATCAACATTGTTCCACAGGTTGCATTTGGTCAATAAATCCACATTTTGTCTACCCGTAGGCCTCAACACTTCATTCAGATGCAACTCGGCTCCTTTTGGTTCCTCACTTGCCACACTCTTCAACATAAAGGTGCCAAAGGGACAATGAGCTTCAAGACGTGTCCAGGTGGATAATGGTTAGGAACGTTTCAAGACTTTGAGGAAGGATCTCCTTAAGAGAATTGAGAAGAACCACTAAGAGGAGCTGCATGAGCATGAACCACTGAGAGGAACCGAATCTCAAAAAGAGAACCTCCTTAGGAGCATGAGGAAGACCCAGGACTCAAAAAGAAGTCAAAGTAAGTATTAAATTGGTAAAATTAGCATACTCCAGCCGCTAGCCCTACCAGGCTGACAGGGATCTATACCAGAATCCCATCTTTTGTGTTTAAGGCCTGTTTACATGCTCTCCACCTCCCTGCAAGCCTGCCTTCTTCCATCTGTGTGTGTTTGTGAGTGTTTGAATCGCTGTGTATCCATATTTCCATGGGCTATGCCTGCAGCGGTCCTGGGCCGGGACATATTAAGCCAACCACCAGCCCTCCCAACCCCTCCCTCCTCTCCCTTCCATCTGGCGTCTTATTAAAAATTAAACGATTTTTTTTCTTCTCATTCGATTCAATTCAAAATGACAAACACCCTCAATTGGATCCAGATGCCCGGAGCACAACTCGCCCACCTCGGGATGCTTGTTGCCTTCGAGAGTTCTACCCCGGCCCTGTTCCACAACCACAACGGCTACTAACACTGAATAAAAGCACAGCTGGAACTCCTCCTCATTTTGGTCAGTAGAGGTGGACACTGGTCTGAAATCAGCCCGGTGGAACCCAAGATAAAGGTTTAGCTAAGGGAAACCGGTTTGGGATCAGCGCCCAAGGGCAAATCCTACCCAGAAGTTGGTCCACCCACGCTGCGAGTCAGTTCCCACACAGCCAGATGTGCAGAGAGGTCCATGTGGGTCCCGCGAAGGCCGAATGGGTTTGGGTAGGTCACGTGTTCCTTTGGACTGAATCGATAGCTGGTAGGACACAAGAGGCTACTCGCTTTGGGCTAAGTGTGACCTCATGCTAACTATGGCCGCTGGGGTCATGATGTCAGCATTGCTCTGGCAAGATAATTGGCTGTCGTGTCGAGGGGAAGTCGGATGTTGAACAAGCTCCCTCATGCAAACGTCTTGATAGGTTGCGGGTTTGTTTTTGTTGAAGGCGTGTGTCGGCTGACTCGTGTTTGAGCAACCTATCCCAGGCCGTTCGTGTTTCGTGGTTGATCAGTGAAGATACGGAGTCAAGAAAACGATATTAATCAGTGCCGCGAGGAACGGTTTCGACCCCTGAAAGCTCTTGTGAGTATTCCTCGTACCTCAGCTGCCTCACAGATGTGCAAGAGGGAGAAGCTCTGCATCGGTGTATCTTGATTACAGTGTCCTCATGTGTGTTTGTTTGTATCTTAGAGCTCTAGTGATTGCCTGATGGTGGGTCAGTCAGGAGTGTACTGTAGATGTGATGGTGTATCAGTCAGGAGTTTACTGTAGATGTGATGGTGGGTCAGTCAGGAGTTTACTGTAGATGTGATGGTGGGTCAGTCAGGAGTGTACTGTAGATGTGATGGTGGGTCAGTCAGGAGTTTACTGTAGATGTGATGGTGGGTCAGTCAGGAGTGTACTGTAGATGTGATGGTGGATCAGTCAGGAGTGTACTGTAGATGTGATGGTGGGTCAGTCAGGAGTGTACTGTAGATGTGATGGTGGTCAGGAGCGTACTGTAGATGTGATGGTGGGTCAGTCAGGAGTGTGCTGTCGATGTAATGGTGGGTCAGGAGTGTGCTGTAGATGTGATGGTGGATCAGTAGTGTACTGTAGATGTAATGGTGGGTCAGGAGTGTACTGTAGATGTGATGGTGGGTCAGTCAGGAGTGTACTGTAGATGTGATGGTGGTCAGGAGTGTACTGTAGATGTGATGGTGGGTCAGTCAGGAGTGTACTGTAGATGTGATGGTGGGTCAGTCAGGAGTGTGCTGTAGATGTGATGGGGGTCAGGAGTGTGCTGTAGATGTGATGGTGGATCAGTCAGGAGTGTACTGTAGATGTAATGGTGGTCAGGAGTGTACTGTAGATGTGATGGTGGGTCAGTCAGGAGTTTACTGTAGATGTGATGGTGGGTCAGTCAGGAGTGTACTGTAGATGTGATGGTGGGTCAGTCAGGAGTGTACTGTAGATGTGATGGTGGGAAAGCTGGTCTGCTTTACAGTATAGAACTGTACTGAAATAATCACCTGTTTAGTGACTGATTAGTGAAGTTGTAGAATTAACGCTCGCTCTGCTTTCAGCCGAATTGTTCATCAGTGGTCGGAGCTGAAACACTGTATGTTTTCAGTGGTAGCAGAGATGTTCAGACTGACTGTCTACAAACTCTATTAATTTTGGTGGAAATGATTAGTATAAATATATGTGCATGCCTGGTCGTTCACACTCGAGTGGGTTTTCCTCTGCTTGTTTGTGAATACGCTCTGCAGTGAGAGGGCTTTCTTCAGCAGGCCGTGGGTAAGGAGATGGAACAGAGGGTTTGTGGTCAGACTTGAATTATTGACACAGTGCTGGCCAGGCCCAGCCCTGCTCTCCAAAAAATCTCCCGGCCTGGAACTTGATCCACTCATTTACATGCATACCGAGAATAGGATTTGTCCAAATCCAGCTACACACACACACACACACATACACACACACAGTTCCATGGGGAGAGTTTCATTAGGCCCAGTCTTTTAGTCCTCTGGCTTTTGGGGTTTGGAACGTAGAGAGAGGGAGTGGGCAGGCAAGTGTGTCGGAGATCCTCAGATTGGGTTGCATAATCATACGCAGCGTTCTGCCTCTCTGCTTGGGGCTGCTTGGTTAAAGGTTACGGTTGTGTTGTTAGATGGAAGGCTCTGATGGAAACGCAGCTTGGAAACACTTTCATACACAGCCTGTCAACAGTTTAAGAGCTTTAGCTGCTCAATAAGAGCCGTCATAGAAATGAGCACGACTTCAGAGTCTGTTATTTAACATCACACCCCATAGAACTGAGGAGAACTCCACAGAATTGTAACAATTCTTTGCAGAAGGGAACAGTGTCACCCAGAGTGGGTTTGGTGGTGTGAAATGCTCGGTTCTAGATAAATTTACCCAGTCAGAGCTGTGGTTCTACAGTGGAGGTGAAGGGAAGCAGACGTCTGAAGCTCTAATAATAAAAGCTCCTCACAGAAAGTTCTTCACCTAATGGTGATGAAGACACTGCCTGATGCCTGAGACACTGTTCTACCAGAGTTCTGAGAAGAGCTCGGCTCTAGAACCTGCTTTTAGAATCAGATCATTGAAATGGTGGAGGGATACATGCTGCAGGGTGTATAAACTATTCTCACAGACTGAGCTCTGAAGGAAATTTAAAAATGTATAAAAATTGTATTTAAAATTCACAGGACTTCTCCTTTCACTTTCTTCCCTCCACACTTTCACTCTCCTCGTTTTCATGTTTCCGTCCTTCATTTCCCCTCTTGCGCTGCTGCGGCTTCGGCATCTGCCGCTGTCCTTTGCGCGCTGACCTTTGCGAACCCGCAGAACGCGGTGCTGGTTCTGATTACACTGCCCCGTTTCATTAGCGATCTGGTCCAATTCGTTTGGAGTCGAGGTGGAGAGAAAATAAACAATTTAATTAAGACTTTATTCGGCTCTTAATGAGAAAGACCGACGCCCACCACATCTAATACCTCCAACACCACGTCGGAACAGCTTTACGATTCGAAAATTAGATGAAAGGAACTCTGGGAAGGGGAACTTTTTCATTTGACATAGTTCTGGGAATTCTGTGTGTGTGCACTGTGTGTTTGTGTACTGTGTGTTTGTGTACTGTGTGTGTGTGTGTGTGTGTGTGTGTGTGTCAGTGTCCATGCATTTGAGGAATCAGGCACGTGTAGTGTGTGTGTGTGTTTGAGCATGTGTGCATGTTTGTGGCTTTGCATTCGCTTATGTATTTATGTGGTTGTACGCATGTTTGAGGCAGTGAGTGTGTGTGTGTGTGTGTGTGTGTGTGTGTGTGTATATGTGTGTGTGTGTCTTTTGGAAAATGCATGTGGTTGGCTTGAGAGCCTCATTCCCAGAAGCAGGAGATAATCCCCTGGTGACATGCTTCCAGATGTGTGGAACACTTACTAATTGCGAAAGACTCCCAGGGAGACACTTGTTCCCCCTCACAGCCTCCCCCCAACTGACCCCCCCCCAACCCGCAGCCCCACCTGCACCCCTACCTAAGCAGATAGGCTCTTCTTCTCCAACTGTCCAGCTTCAGCTTCATCCATATTTATGTTCAGACGGGAGCGCTCTCTCTCTCTTTCTCTCGCTCTCTGAAAAATAAAAAAGAAATACAATTATGGTTTAACTTTTGTTTTTATTTCTTAAACAAACTTTAGTTCCTAAAAAGGTTCTGCAAAGGTTATTTGTGTAAACACAATCGTTCTCTCTAGAGTGAAATCCATAAATGGCCAGTGTTCCTGAATCAAGGTACTGTGCCTTGCAGTGCGGAGGTCTTATTTGGATCTATACCCATTCCTATTATCCATACCTTAAGTGTCCAAACTTTTGACTGGTGGTATTTTGTTATTTGTCTTAACAGGTCAGAAGCATCCTTTTACTTTAAGCACTGAAACACAGCCATCGATACGCTGCCCCTGCATTTGCACATATGTGCCAGCAAAGGGAGCGACGTAAAGCAGCTGAATGCATTCATTCTAAGGGGTGTCCACAAACATTTGGACATGTATTGTATCTAGCTACTCATTCTTAAGCTAACAATAAGGTTCCAACTGGTTTTCCCCGGATCTGCTGTACTTCACTTCACGCTACGCTGTGCTGTAAATAATTCCGGCCGAATCTCTCCTAGAATCGGATCACACTTGTTCTTTTATTTCCTGCCGTTTCAAACCAGTCCTGATACTGGAAACTGAACCCGTGCCATATGGATCCCGAGTGTAGGAAGCTGGGGATAGTCCAGAGTGAAATTCCAAGAGATAGAGGCAGAGACAGTACGGAGAGGTGTGAGAGATTCCCGCTGGCTGACCGCCCAAAGCCATGAACTCTGTGGAAAAGTGAGCAGAGATGATGAGACCATACATGCATCCCTGGAGTTCCAGTTAGGTGATCATCAAGCTAACTGTAGCGCTAACGGACCTCACTCCTGCCCTCTCTACCTACTGTAATTAGCAGCCAAACGTTAATCAAAGTGACCCAGTGGTCGGTCTCTTACTGACATAAAGACAGAAGGGTGTGAAATCTGGTTCTCCGTAAAAAGGAACTGGAAGACGGCCAGTTGAGTTTCACAGATCGGTGGAAAAAAAACAAGGCCAAGAAGCTCTGGAGGTGGAAAGGGTTCAAAGGGAATACAGTCTTCTCTTCAGAGAGAAAGAGAACAATCACATCTCGCTCTTGTGCACTTTACAACCAGGAGCTCCAAACTGTTTACTGTTCGAACTGTCTGAAGAGACCAGATCAAGTTCAGATCAAAGCTATGGTGGGCGTACTTGACCATATTTGAGCGAATCCCAACGAAATGAACCTTCTTCGCGATAGTTCCTGCTAAGAGTGGGCGGATTGTGCAATGCTCTTGTTTATAGTGGCCCCCAGTTTTTAGAAAGTAAAAGCTTGGTCCCCCCAAAACAACAAACGGAACACACATAGTTCAGAGGCCACCAATAGGCAGATAACACTCTGAGTTTGGACCCCAACGCTGTCCTGTCTGGACCTGGATCTATAACTTGATGATAAACCATTAAGAACTATTTGATTGCGATGCAGTGTTTATATTTCACTGGCGTAAATTTGTCTGACTGACAAAGGTCCTTGAGAAACTTTTAGGAGTTCTTAAATTTAAAACTGTGGGGCAACCTCTTAAGGTCCTTTAATGAACTTCCAGGCTCCTCAAAGCACCTTAAGAGGTATTTCCACAATCCTCCTCATACTTTTATCAGTGTTTCCAGCCAATTTAGCTCTGTGCATTATTTTAAGATGCTTATTTTTTTCAAAAGCATTACTATTTCAAAACTTTACTGAAACAATATAAGAACATTTATTTAGAGTATCTGTTATTTATAAAATGACCATGAAAAATGAAAATAAACATTGTTTACATGTACTAAATTGTAATTGAAATGTAATTCTGTCTATTCAGTTGTTGATACATACGATGCCGATAGAGCTGCTAGGCTACTTCAGGATACAGGATATGGCACTGAATCATTAAGCATGTTAGATGTTTTGCTACTGCAATTTAAATTAATTTCACAAATTAATTAAACATCACAATTTACCCAAACAGCTCCAGGTCTGCACTGCTGTTCATACACTCTCTAACGCACCAGATTCAGCTCACTGCAGGTTTCTGCTTCGGCTGTGTTCAGGACAGAAGTAATGCAGGAGTGCCCTCAGGAATCACTCGTGCACAACAGCTTCTGACGTCATCACAAATTATGATCTGATCGCTTCCTCACAAGCATTAAAGTCTAGCAAATTTGATAACAACGTGATTTGCTATCACTGGCTTGCTAATTGGTTCAGCAGTTGGGCTGTAAATTGCGCCCCTCTCGAGAGCAGTTTGCTGGCAAACCCAGAGCTGCATCAGGTCTGTTTTCAATAAAGTCCTCATGAAAACGCAATGAGCAGTGCACTCACCGTCACCCATGAAGGACGGCAGCTCCTTCCTCGTGCTGAGTCTGAGTTCTGGTGGGGAGCTGAGATCACTGATGTAATTCTGACACTCTTGTATCATAATGATTTGCTTAGGTGAGTGAACTAATGGTTTTTAGGTTTGTTTGTTGGGTCAGTAGGTAGATTGGTTGGTTGTTTGTTGGTTTGGTGGGATAAGTGATGGTTAGTTCTTGGATTTGTTGATTTAGCTCATTGGTTTAATGTTTTTTTGTTAGTGCAGATGGTTGATTGGTTGCTTGGTTATTTGGTATCTTGTTAGTAAGCTTGGTTGGTTGGTTGCTTTATTTTGGTTGGTTAGATAGTTAATAGCTTTGTTGCTTTAATGTTTTTCATTTGGGTTATCAGTTGGTTTGGTTAGTTATTTTTGTTGGTTCATTTGCTTGATTGGTTGGTTGGTTATTTAGCAGGTTGTTGGTTTGGCTGGTTGGTTTGTTATTGGTTTATTAAGTCTTCTTTTGGTTCATTCGTTGTTTTGATTAGTTGTTTTTTTTGTTGTGGTACCTTGTTGCTTCTGTTTCTGCTATATATCTTAAAAGGAGTCTCGTAGGATGCAAGATTCTCAGTCTTTGTCAAATCATATGTGAATACTGACAGATTGTCTTTAGATCTGAGACAGTATCATGAGTATATGAGTATATGAGTTTGAGCAGGAAAATCAACAAATTGGGCAAAACTCTGGCCTCCAAAACTGGAGTTCTCTACAACGAGTTTGGATATCTGTCTGTTCTAGAAAATTCCACACCCCTACATGCTCGGATTTCAACAGGCACATTTCTAGCTCTCCTTGACCCACCTTTACCTCAGCTCCCCTGTGCTCTGCTGAAGATTTACCATGTCTTATCAGAGTGGTACGTGCCTGGAGCCCTGCGAGAGGGTTAACATGCTCTCTCCTGCAGGCTGGCATGCTGGAGGTTGATGGGCGCTGCTGCCTGCCAGCCCAGTCGGCAGTTTGGCTGGCGGCTGGCCGCGGCTTCTACTGTAGCAGCATGCAGTGCTGGGAGCTTGAGCCCGGGCCAGCGGGTCTGCCTTTAATCAGAGAGCAGGAACCAGAAGAGGGAAGAGAAGCTGGAGAAACTGCTGCATCTGTTTAGGTCTTACAAGATCTGATTCAGTCCTGAAATACTGGTTCCATGATTTGCTTTTCTAGACCCAATATGACTATTACAGCCCAATGGAACATACGTAAATCAGTGAGTCTAATTAGGTCAAAGTTCATCTTCTGGCACAAAATATGTAACAAAAAGACCCTTTAAATAACTTTGTTGTTATTTATTGAATATTCTGCTTATTAACATTTAGAAAATTCTAATATGCGTCATTTGATTGGTCGTTGCATTGTTCGGTTGGCTGTTGGTTGGTTTCTTATATTATCTGGTTGGTTGGGTTGTTTGCTGATTTTGTTGTTTTGTTGGTTGTCGGCTTTAATTTAATTGGATTTTGCTGTATTTGTTAGTTTGGCCAGTTAGTTGCAGATGTGGTTGGTTAGTTGTAGGTTTGTTTGGCTGTTCTTTAGCTTGGTTGCAGGTTTGGTTGTTAGTTGTAGGTCTGGTTGGCTATTTGTTCATTCAGTTGTAGGTTTGGATGTTTAGGTATTTTGGTTGGGTAGTTGTAGGTTTGGTTGGTTATTTGTTGACTTGGTTGCAGGTTTGCTTGGTTAGTTCTAGGTTTGTTTGGCTGTTCTTTGGCTTGTGTGTAGGTTTGGCCAGTTGTAGGTTTGGCTAGTTAGCTGTTGGTTTGGTTGGTTATTTGTTCAAAAGGTTTTAGGTTTGGCTGGTTAGTTGTTGGTTTGGCTGGGTAGTTGTTGGTTTGGTTGTAGGTTTGGCTGGGTTGTTGTAGGCTTGATTGCAGGTTTGACTGGTAGCTGTAGGTTCAATTGTAGGTTTGCTTGGTAAGTTGTTGGTTTCC
Source organism: Salminus brasiliensis (assembly GCF_030463535.1). Lineage (NCBI taxonomy): Eukaryota > Metazoa > Chordata > Actinopteri > Characiformes > Bryconidae > Salminus > Salminus brasiliensis. Next base: position 33,876,427 of record NC_132899.1, on the reverse strand, counting down.
TTAGTTACTTGTTGGCTTGATTGTATTGAGTGCAGTTAGATTTAAGTTTGGCTGGTTAGTTGTAGAGGTGTCTGGTTAGTTGTTTCTGTTGGCTTGTTTGGTTGGTTGTTGCTCAGTTGTTCAGTTGGCAGGCTAATGGATTTTTCTTTTAAGGTAGGACTGAGAGTTCAGTATGGTAGGAGAGCAGCTTCTGTTTTGGTGCTGCCAGAGACCTCCAAAGTAATTTGGATAAAAGGAGCAGAAACTGACATTCAAAAAGGAACCAAGCAATGATTCCTCTTGGCTTCAGATTCATTCTGCTGTTTATTTTTCTTGCTAGAGAAGACGGTGGACCTTGTTGTCTCTGGGACAGCTGTGATGTAAGAAAGTGAAAAATAAACACTCGGCGTGGAGAGAGATACATAGATTAGGTAAGAGGTGCTTGTGTAAGGATTTGAGACCTCTCTTCTAGAACAGTAGGGGGTTATTCTGCAGCAATCGAAACGCCCGTCAACAGAAGTGAAGCATAAAGGCTTGTTTTCTGTAACAGAGAAAGCAATGCACTGAAATTGACAGCAACACTTTAGCAGCTTTCTGTGGAGCAAAGATTTGTGACACTCATGTCTTACAGGGCAAAGATTTAGTGCTGCATGTCTTAAATTCATCGCATTAACTGAGGTAGACCTCAAGTATTATTGGTTTCTACTGACTGAAGAAGGAAGTAGATTCAAAACAACAGGTCAATGGATTGTGCTTGGTCATGGATCACAGTGCATATGCTTGGTCATGCTGACTCCCAGCACCCTACAATACACAGACTGATACAAAATCAATAAAAGGCCTGTCTGCTGGGTAAGATCTTGTTAAAAATTAATAGTAAGTTTAACAGCTAATGAGCACGTTTTTCCTTAAGCTTCTATCAGAATTCTGGTTGGATGTTTGACTGCTCTTCCTAGTAGAGCTCAATCCACATAATTGAGGTCAGGACCCTGGGAGGGTCATTTAACAGGTTTAAAGTTAAGTGTGGTTGGGGTAAGTTGGGGTGTTTGGGGTCTCGTTGTGTCCACATTTCAACCATCTAGCTGATGTTTTACATGTTTACATGTACCAGCACCACTAATGAAGAACAGCCCCAGCCCACGATACTACCGCCACCATGCTGGTACAGTGTTCTTGATGTTAAAGGCCTCACCTACACTCCTTCAAACCTTTTTTTTTTTTTAAATAATCTAACCATTCCAATGTTCCTCCAGAAGGCTTTTCAATTGTTAACTTTAGTCCAGTTTGAAGATGTGGATTTTGGAGAAGGGCTTATTTCTTCTATGGCAGTCTCTTAGTCCATGAAATAAGGCAAAGGATTGGGCTTGGATCACAGTGCATATGCTTGGTAATGTACAGAAAATCAATAACATTTGTCTACTGGGTTAAGTCTTGTTGAAAATGAACAGTGATGGTTAACATCATGCACAGATTAGTTTTCCCAAGCTCTGAGCTTTTTTCGCAGTTCTGAAGAATCCCTCAATCTCCATCTAGAGCCAGCGTGCTGTAAACAAGCCCACAGTGAAAGTAGCTGACTCTCCTGATCTCCCTCATAGCCTGCGGTCCCAGCCTTCAGGCCTAGACGCCGCTGCTGGCATGATGAGTCTAAGGTCTTCATCACTCCCTGCTGGAGTCTTTCCAAACCCAACCCAGCCTGACCGCTGCTCTGAAGTCCAGCGCTGGAATGCAGGTGGGCTGGCGGCAGCCAAGTCAGAGTCGTACCCTGTGGTGGGGGTGGAGAGGCAGGCTCAGGTGAAGCTTTCCTCCCCATGTTTCAACAGATTCATTCAAACGTATGGATTCTCGCCTCATTAGATGCACCAACACATGCCTGTACATGTACACATTCATGCAATTATCCCCTTAGCCAATCAAGTGGCAGCAGTGCAAACCAGCAACTTTGGGTCATGTTCACATCAACCATCAGAATGAGGAAAATGGGATTGCAGTGATTTTACTGGATTGAGTATTTCTAGATCTCCTGGGATTTTCAGGTCAACACTCTCTAGGGTTCATGAGCAACTCCTACAACAGCAAAAGACCACCTCTGGTTCAACTTCTGTCAGCCAAGTACAATATGCTGAGGCTCCAGTGGTCAGTCTCCTGGACACCCCCCAGTCCAGCCAGCACAGTGTGGATGTGTTCAACTCCATCAGCAGCAGCAGCAGCAGCTCATCTGATTTACCATCATTGAGCACTGATTAACCAAACCATGTGTTGGAGAAGAACTGTAAATAATACTAGACTCCATGAGGAGAACTTTGGAGAGGTTCTAATGAACAAAGGGATGAAGAATTTACTGAGCAAGTGAACACTTACTGACCAGATAGGCAGCTTTAAACAGGGGACCAATACTTTTGCAAAGTACTTTTGTGGTTTCATGTGAAACCACAAAAGAACCACAAAAGAACCCAAGAACCCTCTAGCTGATTTAACGGGTCTTCAGCAGCATGTGGATATTATCAGATTAGAGCTGGAACCAAACTCTGCCAGGTAGCTCTGCAGGAGTGGGCTTGAGCCCCCAGGGGTGAAGATTGCTGTCTGCAGAGGCACGTACTGACGGATGAAGTGCTCTTACAGGGGCAGGCACATCCTCTTTAAGAGGATGGATCCTGATGTTATCTAGAGCTTAAAACCACTCAGCCAACAAGGAGATACAGTATCATTTTCAAAAGCATGAGTCCCCTCAGACTTGTGCGCATTATCCCCGACGAGCTTAGCCCAGCTTAGCCGCAGTGACGAGTGCTCAGTACGGAGGAGATCAATGGGATCAGAGGGCGGAGATTTACAAGACATTCCTGAGGGATCGCTAGCTGCTCTACATCTCTGTCCAGGCAACAACAGTGACGCACCTGAGACAGGTGATCTCGGCCTACGGGTCACCCTTTAACTGACCGGGGTGTTATTTCTGTAGTGCTGTCTAGTCGTCTGGGTGTCCCCTGAAGTACAGTGGAAAATATATAGTATAGTCAGTTGGTGTAAAATAGAGGGTTACAACACCGCCCTCCCCATGGCAGACTGGGGTTCGATTCCCCAGCTGGACAAGCCTACCAATAAGAGTCCATCGGTAAGACTTCTCACTCTACATTCTTCTACCTGTGTAACATCATTCACATAAGACCAGGGCTGAGCGATATGGTAATATTAAATGACAATATTTATCATCATATTAATACCAATATTTGGATCATATCACAATATGATTACTTTTCATCATGTGTGACAGCTCTAGAGAAAAGTGTCAGATAAATAACTGGCCTCTCTGGGCGGGTAGTTTGATCCTCAGACTTCAGCCTTGTTCCGATGTGCTTCAGGACTGAATGTTGGGTGGACAAGTCTGCAGACATCTGAGCCAATGATCTGAAAAGCTGTTTATCTGGTCAATGAGAGCTTATTTAAACACGAACACCAGAATAAACAGAAAAAAAAACAGATAAACAAACAATCGACGAGAGTGTAGCTTAACCATTTTCCAACGCTCTCCTGGAGGAAGGCCAGAATTTCCTGTCACCACCCAACACTGGGGTCTTCAGAGGTTCTTTAGTAAGGGCAATGGTTCCATATAAAACTGCAAGAAGTTACAGAACCACCTGTTAAACTGTTCAAACTGGTTAATTAGTTCTGATGAAGGAGATGGATTTTTTACAAAAGGGTTCTACATAGTAAAAAGGGTTCCTTAATGTTTCAGTTCAGTTTATTTCACTTAATTATATTAATAGAATAACTCACTTTAATAACTAACAATTGTCTGTCAAAGACATTTTCATGACTAGAGATTTCAAGTAAGTGAATGAATAAATATAGAATGACCAGGTTTATTTCCAAAGGTGACCACATTAAATATGACATATGATATAAGACATGCTTCCACAAGGGTTCCACAATAGTAGAACCCTTCCACAAGGCCATAGAACATCATTGGTCCAGAAGCTTCTAGTTTAATTTAATGTTTTGTTACAGTACTATATATGTATATATTGCCCAATCTCAGGCCACGTCCAGTCTACAAACTGCACTAAATGATGACCTAGAAGAAGCCAGACATGGTTGGACCTGGACAGTATAACACTACATACACCCATGCTCACTGCTGAGATACAGCTCTTCAGACAGAGCAGACTTAGTTAGGTACAGTTCTGTTATCAAGGAATTCCCCTAAAGCTGGAGATCAATAACATACAGATAATCTATCAATCTATCACTTCCCCAGCTCTGCAGTGGCCTGCAGGAAAGCGAGCGAGCGAGGAGCAGTAAAAAAAAGGAAAGCAGACGACCCGCCGCTCTCGTCTCTCTCGGGCTAATCCGTCCTCTGATCTGCGGAATCTGCCGCTGATGGATGCGTTGCTCTGGCAACGTTGGGAATAAGGCGGACTACCCATGATGTCATAGCTCGGAAAGCTGAGCTGGTGTTCCCGCTGGGAGAGGGAGAAGATGAGAAGTGTGAGATTGGGGCTGGTTAGCAGTGCATTGAGTGCTACTGTGAGTCTTCTGGCCCCTCTGAGCGAGCTGGACGCCGGCACTCTGAAAGGTCGCGGTTAACATGATAAAAGAAAGTCCAGCAGAATCGCTTATTCAGAGCTCTTCAGAAAGATCCACGGAGTAACCTGATCTGGCCCTGATCTGCTCTTCTATCAAGTCCATGTGTTGTAGATAAGATCTGGATCAGGATAACAAGCAGTAGCATCCAAACGCTCTTGTGTTCACCACACAATCAGGTGGAGGTGTGAGCATGCTGTTCCCAGCTAGCATGTCCATACTCCGTGGCCCAATTTTGAGCCACATCCGGCCAACATACCATCAGATATGGCTCTAGTTGCCTGTGTTTGAAAACTGAATATTCCTGATATTCCTGACCTTTCATCTCAGGGACAAGAGAAAGTATTTAGAACTGACCAACCCAGAGTCCAGACCTCTACGTCACTGGATGCATTTGGAATCACCTGGACAGTGAGAAGCAGCAATTAGTTGGATTGACAAAGAAGGTTAATAACCTTTGGTCCAATAACCAATGATCCACTTGTTACGGTCTTGCTATAAGCTTACTAGGGTGTTACATGTGGTTACCTTGGCATTGCTAGATGGTTGCTGCAGTACTCCAGGGTGATGCCAAGGTTTTGCTACGTAGTTGCTGTGGTGTGAATAGGTGGTCCAGTTTGCGTTCCAGGTGGTTGCTAGCATAAACAAGCTACCACCTGCAGTTGCCATGTTAACTTAAATGGTTGCCAGAGCATTGCAGAAAAGCTGTGGGGGGACAAACTGTTCACACAGTTTTACAGAGTAATAACATTTAAGAAGATTAAATTATTAAGATTAAGAATTTATCGATACATTAAGGCCATCTCTGACATTTGCACAGCGCTCCATGAGGATGATGGAAGCAGAAGGTGCTTCATGCTCTTTTACATCTGTACTTTTGTCTTCTCCAGGATCCTGTTGGAGCACAGGAGCTATCTGTCTTTTGGATGGACAGAAGATTCCCACTATCCACTGCCACTCATCTCTGGACTTACTGGAAGGATACACACTCACACACACACACACACACACACACACACACACACACACACACACACACACAAACACCGCCTGAAGCAAGCTTGTCTGGAGAGTGTATTCCCTGTCCTCGGCTTTCAAGCTGTTGTCAAACACACTGCGCTTGATAACGGCGGTTTGGAAGGGCTGCTGGAGTCCCTGCTCTCCCAGCTGTTTGCAATAGTGTCACTGTAAGACGAGAGACTCTCTCTATTACTTCTATTCCATTCTTACCCCCCCCCCCTCCCCTCTCCACCCAGCTCCCTCTCTCTACACCTTCGCTCCATCTGGTTTGTGTTTGTTTGCCTTCATCTGGGCAGTAACTTCTTCTCAAGTATGGGGCTGCTGGCTTCACTGGGGTCCAGATGGCTACACAGGCACAGAAGCACTGAATACACACACACACACACACACACACACACACACACACACACACAGTGCTTGAGACAGGCCACATGTGTCATCTGTGGTCTGGACCAGCACTGTTTTATGGATATTCAATAGGTCTTACACTTATGGACATCAAACTCAGGTTCTGCAACTTCTCCATAGCTCAGGCTGTGAGAAGAGTTTATTCAGAGTTTGGTTTGGTGTGAAACTGAGCTTCACTGTAGAGAAACTGACCCACTCTGATTTCTTTACAGTGGCGGTGAATGGAACCTGATGTCGGTCGCCATGACTACAACACTGATATAGCCCATATTTTATTTCCTATCCAAACCCACTAGTTTTATATGGAATGATGATGATCATGATTATTATAAATAGACTATAAATAGAGAAGAATCTCAACTAATACAACTTTAGGGACTACTACCAAACAACACCCTGCAGCATGTATCCCTCCACCCTTTTAATGATCTGGTTCTAAAAGCAGGTTCTAGAGCCGAACTCTTCTCAGAACTCTGGTAGAACAGTGTCTCAGGCATCAGGCAGCGTCTTCATCACCATTAGGTGAAGAACTTTCTGTGAGGAGCTTTTATTAGAGCTTCAGACGCCTGCTTCCCTTCAAATCCACTGTGAACTCTGACTGGGGAAGGTTATCTAGAACCGAGAGTTTCACACAAAACTCACTAAACCCCTTTTACATTGTGAAGACCTTATATTACACAAATTATTGTAAATTGTATTTATTATAAATTATATTACAGTCATTTATCATTGCTCCTTTGACTGTTTTAGTACTGTGCCTTTAAGACTGTTGTATGTAAATTACCTCTGTTTGGATTGGCTGTCTCTTTAATATATCATATCTTACATGTTTATTTTATTAAAATTCAAATGTATAAAATATATTAAACTGCATTATGTTCTTGTTTTTGCAGACTGCTGTTCTCAACATCCCCTTAATCACCTCCTGTGTATTATCTGCAGATATGGCAACCCAGTGCTGCTGGGCAGGAGTCGTGTGGAACACTGTGGAGTTCCTCAGTGAGAGTGTCTCCATTTTTTTAGGCTGATGACTGAGTCACCAATGGCCCACCCAGAAGCTCTCAACCGTTTCCCCACAATCTGGCAACCTGAGAGATGCCCTACTGTGAAATGCACATCAGCTAGTTGCAACATAGCTCATTATGGATCTGTGTGTGTGTGTGTGTGTGTGTGTGTGCGTGTGTGTGTGTGTGTGTGGTTGTTTTCAGAGCAGCTTGGTTTTGTGTTTCGCAGTTGAAAACTGAACCTCAGTAGGGGGTGATTAGTGAGGGGGGGGGTGAGTTGGAGGGGGGGGCGTGTCTCTAAAGCACAGTTTGAGTTCATATTCTTTTTCTTTACAAAGTAAACCAGCCGCAATTAAAGGGTAACTCCACCCACTTTTCTAAATTCTCTGCATAATTAAACAGTTAAGATGTGAACATTCTAGATAACCTTCCCCAGTCAGAGCTGGAAGGGAAGCAGACGTCTGAAGCTCACAGAAAGTTCTTCACCTAATGGTGATGAAGACGCTGCCTGATGCCGGAGACAGTGTTCTACCAGAGTTCTGAGAAGAGTTCGGCTCTAGAACCTGCTTTTAGAACCAGATCATTAAAACGGTGGAAGGATACATGCTGCAGGGCAAAGAAGTAGTCCCTAAAGAGACTGTATTAGTTGAGATTCTCCACTATTTTACCATCATCATCAAATTTATGCCACCCCCCCTTCCTCATTTGCATACCCACCCTTCCCTCCATTCAATTGTTCCGTAATGCTGTAATGCCGTAAACCTACCATGGTGCATTGTGCCGTGGTGATGTCATAGCGGGCTCTCAGAAGCTCATCAAAGAGATGAGAGGAGCTGATGGAATGAGATGAGACGTGTGAAAGAACAGAGGAAGAGAAAACAAAAGGCAGCAGACCAGGCTGAGGTTCTCTCGGTCTCAGCACTCGCCCATTTATCTCCACGAAACCACTGTGTTTAGGTCTCTCTCTCTCTCTCTCTCTCCCCTTTTTCATGTAGAAGAATAAGCCTTGATTGACCTTCCTCCCTCACGCTGTGTTTGGATAAATCCGACTGTAATTAAAGTTTTGGCAAAGTAATGAGAGAGAGAGAGAGAGAGAGACAGAGAAGAACATCTAGAGTACTAAGGTTCTCAGTACACACACACACACACACACACACACACAGACACACACACACACACACACACACATTCAGATAACGTATGGCCTATTCCTCACACACCTTAGCAGTGAGTATCTAGAACATGTTGGGCCTTTAAAATATAATTCAGTCAGTGTCCTGTAAATTGGCCTGATTTTTGCCCACAATAACTAGCTAGAACTTTGGGGGTTGTATCTCACACCCCTCTGGTTTATATCTAGAACTTAGGGGGTCACACCTCATTTAGCATGATGTGGAACTGTCACACGGTTACAAATGAGGAGGAGAAGAAGCCAGAACAGCAGGTCCCCCAAACACTGAGCAGACATCCTGCTTCCACACACACACACACACACACACACACATAGAGTGGTCCACCACCAACATAAAAAAGTCCTAACAAGCTAATGAAGCTCTGAGGTTTTGATGGAAGATACCAGAGAGCTCAAATCTGACCACAGCCCATTCACTACATACATACATACATACATACATATTTGGACAAAAGTATTGGGACACTTGCTCATTCATTCCCTGCTTCTTCTAAAATCAAAGGTATTAAAAAGAGTTTCTCCTGCTCCTTTTGTTGGAGTAACTGTCTCTACCGTCCAGGAAGAAGGGCTTTCTACTAGATTTTGAAGGAGCATTGCTGTAAGGATTTGATTGCATTCAGCGACAGGAGTGATAGGGAGGTGAAGATGTTGGGTGGATGATCACCACCCCACCTCATCATCCCCAACTCATCCTATCTAAAAGTACTGGATGGAGCTCCACCACCATCCATCGTTGCAGTTTTTCCACTGCTCCACAGCTCCTCAATGCTGGGGGGCTTTACACCCCTCTAGCCCACACCTGGTTTTAGGCAGCATGGTGCCAATAGGGTCATGATGTTGATCTGCTCCAGAGAGATAGTCCTAATCTATTGGCAGTACTTCTTCTCTGCAGGGACTGGGCAAGCTGTGTATGTGCGTGCATTTGCACATCTATGTTAGCCAATAGAAATGCTCCAAAATGACTTGGAATAAAAACACTGCCTAACTGGTGTAATGGTCACAGGCTGCTGCATGTTGGCCACGGAAATAATGACAGATGTCCCTCTACAGCTCTCACTCTTCTTCTGGACGCGAGACACGGAAAATCACATCCAGCCGCGTTCTCCGTCCCTCGGCCTGGACATGAGGACTGGGTTTTTTCACTTACCCTAACCTTTAACGACTGGCACACAGCGGAGCTCCGAACGGGCCGAGAGCTGTAGGGTTCTCTACCCTGCAGTGACTCATCATGATTCTGCTGGACTGCCAGTTAACGTCGAGCACACACACACACACACACACACACACACACACACACACACACACACACACCCCGCACTGGGACGGATCTAGTTTCCAATATTGTGGCCAGCGCTTGGAAGTGCAAGGTAGATGTTTCCAATAAAGTGGCCAGCGAGTGGAAGCGCAAAGTTGACGTGTCCAATAAAGTGGCCAGCAAGTGGAAGCGCAAGGTAGGTGTTTCCAATAAAGTGGCAACTAAGTGGATGCGCAATGCAGGTGTTTCTAATAAACTGGCCAGCGAGTGGAAGCACAAGGTAGGTGTTTCTTATAAAGTGGCCAGTGAGTGGACTCATTCTATTAGCTCATTACTTCCTAACAGTAAAAGCTGATTGAGAAGGATGAGAGCTCGTTGTGTTATAAGGAGCTCTCCTTGTTAAAAAAAAGGAGGAGCTTCGGCCTCGTTTCCAGTGCTAGAGTAAGTCTTCGGATTGTAAACTTTATTGCATTTGACTGGAAGTTCCTCGCCAAACTCCGCAAGATCTGTTGGGAAATAACAAGCTGGCTTAAAAGCCAGAGTATCCTTTGAGCATGCTGCACATGTCCGGGATTATCGGCCGGTTGTAAGTAGGGAGATAGTGTTACCCCTCCCTCATTTTCCAGCATTTAAGCATCTACCTCTCTGCAATTTCGACCCCGTCACTCCGGCGTGGGCTCGGGTTACTCGGCACGGAGTGTCTCCTGGCCAAATCCCATAATCCGTCTGTTCCAGGCTGCCACACTGAGGTGTTTTTTTCTGTTAAAGGCTGCAGAGTGTACAGACATGCCGTTTCGAGCATCCTCCTCTACAAAATGAGCGAACAAGCGATCGATCGATTGATCAGTGCAGCTCTAAACGACTCTGCCTTGTGATGTTTCCTGATTGCAGAGATAAAAAGTCTCCTCTGTTGTGTTCAACGGGTGGCTTTGTCTGGTTCTCTGTGGCCCGGAAAGCTGATGGGTCTCGGATTGTTATCACAGAACCCCAAGCCCCCTCTGTCCTCCCCTGAAATTACCGGGATCATCTTGTACTCCGTTTTGTAACACGACCTCTGGGACGCTTAATAGGAAGCACTTTGGAGGAATCTTCAGCAGTTATGAAATGAAAACCCATTTTCGGAGTTCTCCGTGCGGTCCTGAGCCAAACATCAGATTCTCTGACAGGACATTGACCAAACACCAACAGAACAAAGCAGAGTAGTGCAAAAAATCTGAGTATCATGACCGAGTCAAGATTCAGTCGATCAGCCAAGCCAGTGCTCGGTATCTGCCGTGTGCTTCTCTAGTTTACAACTAGAGTTGCTAGGCTAACACTGCTAACAAACACTGGACTGAATGCCATCAGTCTCGTTTATGTAAACAGGGTCCCACCATGTTCTGAACCACATCCATTTATCACACTGATGAAGATCTAGGGGAGCTCTGACAGACAGAGGGTTTTGGAGGGGGGTGTGGTTACAGGGAGATGTCCAGTATTTGTTAACAACATTTGCCTGGCATCTCCTGTTGTAAACTAAAGCAGCACACATCCGATACCAAACATGTCCAAGCGGAGCTGCCCGAGCATTTACAGTAATGTCTTCTCACGTTATGAGCACCTCCTCATGGACGGCTCAGCCCAGGCAGTTGGGTTGGGGAGGACACTGGGGAGGATTTGACATTTCTGGACCTGAATTTTTCACCTCTAACAAGCATCAGGTGAATAGACTGTCCTCCGCTCTGTACCTCACTGTCAATCATCACACACTGTCAAAAATCATGTAAGCAGGTCCATTTGAGACTATCGAATACCTTCACTTGCTTTGTGGTGTAGTGTGTTGTTAGTAATTAAGCCCTGAGAAAAATATGAAAAGAAGGGAGCTCAGAAGCTCACCCAGATACGAGTGCTACGACACTAACTCCGAGTACTTGTGTGTCCGTTTACTGAGACCAGACCTTGTGTCTTATCTAGAACAATCAGACTCTGCATTCTAAACAGAAGCAGCAAGGCGTGAAGTGATTTCCTTCTTTAGGAAAAGCTCTTCCGGAATTAGGAGGTTGTGGAAGTGGGTAAGGTGTAGGCGATGGATGGCGGGGGAAGATGATTTGGGGGGTGTGGCGTGTCCAAAGCTCTGGGGAGTAGCACGGGTCCGGGGGTTAATCTTGGGAGGGGGTCGGAGTGGACGCTGATGTAACATGTGACCTCCAGAAGTGAACTGCTGGCCTGCACAGCTGGTGTGTGAGTGAGAGAGAGAGAAAGAGAGAGAGAGGCTGGGAATAATTAGAGCATGTGCCAGAGGTGGGAGGAGTGGACACACCTCAGTGCAGCTGAGTGTGTGTGTGTGCAGTAATTTGTAAACCATGATGAAGCAGTAGTTTCAGTACATAAATGCCAGTAAGGCTAGTAATAAGCTCTCTCTCTCGCTCTCGCTCTCTCGCTCTGGTTAATTAGTATCTGCAGTGTCTGGACGCAGGCCAGCTCTCGCTGACGTAAAGTCGTAAGGTCTGTGAAGTCTGTAAAGTCCGTCTCCTCGAAGAGCGTGACTCACCCACCCGTCAAGCTCTCTTCACCCAGACAGCTTTGACATGATCACCGCTGCTGTTATCTCTACAGTGTGTTTAACTTCCCTATCAGTGCAGTTCCGGTGTGTGTGTGTGTGTGTGTGTGTGTGTGTGAGGTCAGCAGATCGAATAGTTAAACGTTACTCGTCGGCTTATCTCCCGGATCTTTCCTCAGGCTGATCCGAGGGCCTCGTTTATCGGTTTTATTAGTAATCTAATGATCACTCAGATTAACTGAGCAGTCAGGCTTTTCAAAGCGGGTCAATCCCTACAGATTTGACTGGACAATAAGAACCGATGCAGAACACTGACAAACTTGACCACCCAGTTTTCATCCTAATGACGTGAATCTGGCTCCTCAGGGCCCCCCAGTGTAAATGTACAAAGCTGTTCTAAAAAATCTTCCCATAGTGAACTAAACGTCTGCTGTATTTCACCAGTATTGCTCTATTGTGGGTCAGGACTACCCCTGGACCAGCTCACCCCTGACCAATCACAAAATATCAAAACATGTTTAGGACCTATTTCTTTTCGCATCACATTTACATAATTTTTATGCAAAAAAGCAGGGGATGGCTACAGCCAAGCCAAGCGTTCTCAACTTCATACTGCTAACTGTTACCAAGAAACGGCAGTTCGGGTAAACTGTGGAGGTCGACGTGAGATCTGGAAGACCAAGAGGACTCTCAGCTAGCTGAAACGTAATATTAATGTAAGAGTCATAAGAAGGAAACCGTTGGAAAAAACCTCACAGTATAAAGTCAGCTGCAGAATATCTAGACAAGCCTATAGAAAAGAAAAGAGCTGCATCTCATGGAAAGTACACCTTGCCAACTGTGAAGCACAGCGGTGGGTGCTGTGAGGTTGTGTTGCTGCCAGTGCGGACGAATGGATTCCACACAAAATGCTCCTGGAATCAAATGTCAAACCATCTGTTAGAAGGCTGAAGCTGAAGGGATGTTGACTTCTACAGCAGGACAATCATCTAAAACACACCTTAAAGCTTCAAGCTATGTCTAGTCCATGTAGAAAAGTGCTGCCAATAGAATAGCACTATCTGGAGTGGATCAACATGAACCTAATCCTGATTTCACTAATGCTCTTAACGCTCCTCCTCCAAAACCTAGTAAAAAGCCTTCTTCCCTGGACAGTAGAGACAGTTACACAAACAAAAGCAGGATCAACTCTTTTTTAATAACCTTGATTTCAGAAGAAACAGTGAATGAGCAGGTGTCCCAATACTTTTATCCAAAGAGGGAGTATATATATGGTGTCAATCAAGCAGTTAGTTGAAAGAAATGAATACAATATTTAGCTAGTAACCTCTCATAGATGGTCCTCCATAGCATCAAGAAGAGTAGAAGAACCCTCTTCCCAGTGCTACAGAGAACCCGGTTTGCTTACAGTGGATTTGTAGCTCAGCAGTTTAGGCAATTCGTTTCCACAAGTCTATAATTGGTTGGTTTTACGGTCCAAGCAGGTGTTCAGTGTTCTAAAGGTTCTGCTTGTTTCCTTAAAAGCTCAAAATGAGACGCATTACGCACCTTTAGGAACCACTGACCTGTATGTTCACAAACACTGCAATTTGGTGTTGAGGTTCGAGCGGCGATCAGCTCGGTCTCTTAAGCCTACACCCCAACTTCACCACATCCATGGTTGCTCCTGTTAAAGACAGAGGCATGAAGTTAAGTCCTGTCTGAGCAAACCTGGAATCTCGCCCTCTCGTTAAGGACTTTGACTTCACCGTCTCCACAGGAGCGCTTCCGGCCTTCTGGAACGTTCCGGATTCCCTTCTCTTACTTTGATTCCTTCAAGAGCAGCTCACCCACATTCTCGCTCTCTGGACCAGAAGAAAACCTCAGCAACCACCTATAAATGCTTAAACGGTGAGGTCATGGTGAGGAGTCTCGACTTATCTTGGCGTGGGTTTCTCAGTTTGAGTGACTTCATCGCCCCCAGGAAGATAACGATGAGATAAAGCGTGTTCATTTACAGATTTAAATCATAGGTGATTCCCCCTAAAACAAAGGTTCTTTAAGGGTTCTTCAGTAAAGACAATGACTCCACATACAGAACCATGACAGTCAGGTTATAGGCAATAGACTAAAACGATGCCTTTTTGCTTAGAGTGGACAGTTCCATCATAACCAAGCCCTGACCGGTCAAGCAATACACCTGTATTACTGATCATTTAGACTGCAATTATTACAAATTGTGCTCCACAGTGGAAAAACTGACCTACCCTTTATTTACTGCGGTGGTGAATAGACCCAGGTGTAGGTCGCCATGACTACAACACAGGTACAACCCATATTTCATTTCCTATCCAAACCCACCAGTGAAGCTACACATGTCTTCTGAGTTTTATATGGAATAATGATGATGGTGGTGGTAAAACAGTGGAGAATCTCAACTAATACAGTTTCTTTAGGGACTACTTTTTTGCCCTGCAGCATGCATCCCTCCACCATTTTAATGATATGTGGTTTTAAAAGCAGGTTCTAGAGCCTAACTCTTCTCAGAACTCTGGTAGAACTCTGGTTCTCAGACATCAGACAGTGTCTTCATCACCACTAGGTGAAGAACTTTCTGTGAGGAGCTTTTATTATTAGAGCTTTAGACGTCTGCTTCCCTTTACCGGCACTGTGAAGTTCCTCTAGACCCACTCTGAATTACTGTGACCATGTCAAAGGGGCAGGAAGTTGTTCTCCCTAATTCAGCCGGGCCGATTAACCCACCCAATCTCCCTCCCTCCCACCTACCCCGGCTCACTTGCCGTACTTCTCCACTGCCGCCAATGCAGCATCACTAGGCAGCCAAGGTGCTCAGAGAGAGCGCTGGCTAACAGCGCTAACCCTCTAGACCCCACAGTGGCCTGTGTAACCTCGCTCAGCGCGATAGTCCTGATGGTTATCATGGTTACCCTGATTTCCAGATATGCATCATGATGCAATGCCTTGGCTCTGAGCACCGATTGCAGTGCAAACTGAATCAAAACACAGATAAGAAGGTTTATTTAACCAGTAGCAACATTGCAGAACACCACTGAGCTCTTATACACTTCTCACTAACTCACACTGCACACACTTTCCCCACCCAATAGCAACGAAACCCTCTCCCAACACACACACCCCTTACACATGGCACGCTGTACGCTAGTGCATTTAGATCTTACTCTGGTCGGCCAGAACAGTAGCAGCACTGAAAGCTGAAGTGAAGGACACTGATGATCTGGTTTCAGTGGCTCCTGTCAAGGGGTGGATCTAAAGTGAGTGAACGGTCAATTCTTGAAGGTGATGATGGTGTTGAAGCAGGACAAAAATGGACAAGAACCGAACTGTGATGTTCTAGAAGATGACCGGGTCAGAACATCTCCAAAACATCAGACAGGTCTTGTGGGGTGTTTGCGGTATGCAGTGGTCAATACCTACCAAAAGTGCTCCAAGAAAGGACAACTTGTGAACCGGCGACAGGGTCATTGGCACCAAGGCTCATTGATGCTTATGGAGGCCCCGCCCCACTTCACAACTTACAGGGCTTAAAGAATCTGCCGCTAACGTTAGTCTTGGTGCCAGATACCACTGGACACCTACACAGATCTTGTGTGATCCATGCCTCGACAGGTCAGAGCTACTTTGGTTGCAATGAGGGGGACACAAGGTCCACACTGCTCTTGGGCAAGGAAATTACCTTCACAATACCCTAGGGGGCGCCGACACCCATTCTGTATAATCTCATAGAAAAGGGCTAAGAAAGCGAACGAGATGCCAGGGAGCAGCCGTGATCACATGACAACTAAGGTCACCATGCCTAATGCCGGGGATTGAGCTGTAGAGCAGTGTTCACTGGAACGACCTGACCTCTCAGGGCTCCTGAATGCAATCAAACCCTACTCACGGCAATGGTCAACACCTAGTTTACACACCCCTTCTTCCCAGAATAGCTGGACTACTGCAACTACAGTAAAGGAGGGGGGTAGGGGGGGACAAACTCCTGGCTGAAGCCCTTGATGTCAGGAGTAAATCTGGAGGAGCAAGTGTCCACATATTTTTAGAAATGTAAATAAACAGGTTAGAGGAGCTCAGGTGACTCGGATGAACGAGGGTGTCGTGTTGTAGAAGTGCAAAGTTTCGACCGTGTTGTTTAGCTGTTGTCTGGTGCTGAGATGTCTCACAGCCTTGCGTAACCTCTCGTTCGTGGGTGGCGTACAACCAGAAATTCGACACCACTTCCATCAACAGCCTACAGCTGGCAGAAGACCTTCTTCGGTTTCACCGGGACGAACCGAAACGTAGAAGTAGACGCAAAAACAAGGAAGGACTAAGCAGTGAGCGATATTTTTTAAAAAGTGACGAAGTAGGTTCCTCAAGAAGGTTCCTCATGCAGATGGTCTCCATGATGTTTTTTTCAGATTTATATTGCAACCAGAGGTGCAACTACAGACCTGCAAGATCTCATTTCCTAATACGAACCATCACCATTACTTAGATCACAGGGTGTTTGGGTGTCTCCCTAAATTCAAAAAGCCTCAGCAGGGGGAAGACCCTTTTCTTATAAAGCCCTCACCCCTCAACTCTGAAATAACCTTCCAGATGAAGTTCGGGACTTCACAATCTTTAAATCTAGGCTGAATCTGTTTAGATTAGCTTTTGGTGATTAATGTTTCCCCTTAGATAAAGGTTACAGGTCCAGGGGTTCACGGACACAGGGAATTGTAGTACAGCGAGATGCTGGAGTTGTCACCCCACCGCTGACAAGCGATCGCTCAGGTTTGCAGTGGACGGTGGAGCAGATGGACGCCAGTGTTTCACCAGTGTTGGCAGGTCAGTGCACACAATATTAGACCAGTCATGGTCTAACAGGAAGCGATGAATTGTTGCTATGACAACACACGTCAATTAGTTGCCATCACTGCTGCACTTTGTTGCATCGTTATCAAACTTTTTTTTCATTCAAATTGTTTTGCATTGCATTGTGGGATAAAAGTGTCAGGTCGACAGGTCATACCATAGCCTAGCGTAACGAGTGCAGGTGCGTCCAGACGGGTGCCCTGCATGCTACGCACTCAGCAGGTATAAAAAGGCAGAGCGGCCGAGCTGACCTCGATTCCGGATCAAGGCGCCAAAAAGAAAAAAGATCTGAGTGACTCCGAAGGAAGGTTGATTGTTGGGGCCACGGTCGGCAGGAGCTTCCGCCACAGAGACGCCCACCGGGCCAGCGTCCCAACAGGAAGAGCGACTATAGTGACCTGCTTGTTATTATCCTCTCAGGAACATCATAATTCTTCCTGGCCAGTTCTTACATGACTTGAAACACCCCCCCCCCAAGCTCCGAGATAACCTCAGTTCTGGCTACGCCACCCATTCGGACTCCTGGTTGCAGGTTAAACATTCACCCACACCGTGTTTAGTAAATAAACTACCTGGAAAGTCGGAAGATACAGTGACCCGCACAGAGCTAGCGCAGCTTTTGATCCTCCGCTGTCAAAAGCGAGCGAAGTAAACTCATAAAAAAGCTGGCAGCCGTAATGTTGAACACACACACACACACACACACACACACACACAGTGAGAGAGAGAGAGAGAGAGAGAGAGAGAGGAGTCTGGCTCTCCCAGGTGTGTTGTGCTGGCGGCTCGCATAAATTGTGCAATGTACCCTCGTAAAGCAGGGGGTGAGCCGACCGGCGGGACCTTGCGCAGTAGCACTGCAGAGTTTAATTAGAGTGCCAGCAGAGAGAGAAGGCTGGGGGGAGGGGAGAGGTTGGACGTGTTAGACCATGGGAGAAATTTTGAGAGAGAGAGAAAGAGAGAGAGAGAGAGAAAGAGAGAGAGCGAGCGAGCTGTAACACATTAAAACTAACTCTGGGTCCTGAAAACCACAGCGGTTGTCCCTCACTTCCGTCCCTAGAAACTATAGGCATTTGGCTGCACAGTGTTCATTAGACTTCCACAGCCCTGCATCAGGGGTCAGTTGCTCTCGTCTGGATATTTTTGGCCAGCAGACCTTCTCTCACCCTAGCAGGGACACAGACAAATGCAAAAAGTCCAGCAAACAACACTGTGCCTGATTCAGGTAGGGGTTTCTGATAAATTGGCCGGTAAGTGGAAGCACAAGCTAGGGGTTTCTGATAAAGTGGCCAGTGAGTGGAAGCACAAGGTATGTGTTTCTGATAAAGTGGCCAGTGAGTGGAAGCACAAGCTAGGTGTTTTTTAATAAAGTGGCCAGAAAGCACAAGGTAGGTGTTTCTGATAAAATGGCCAGTGAGTGGAAGCACAAGCTAGGGGTTTCTGATAAAGTGGCCAGTGAGTGGAAGCACAAGGTATGTGTTTCTGATAAAGTGGCCAGTGAGTGGAAGCACAAGCTAGGTGTTTTTTAATAAAGTGGCCAGTGAGTGGAAGCACAAGGTAGGTGTTTCTGATAAAATGGCCAGTGAGTGGAAGCACAAGCTAGGTGTTTTTTTTTTAAAAAGTGGCCAGTCACAGCCAGGTGGCCAGCACAAGGCAGGTGTTTCTGATAAAATGGCCAGTCAGTAGAAGCATAAAGAAGAGGTTTCTGATAAAGTGGCCAGTGAGTGGAAGCACAAGGTAGGGGTTTCTAATAAAGTGGCCAGTGAGTTTAGATGTTGTAGATGTTGTATAACATGGTTACTGTAATGCACTCGTGCTCGTACCCTTACAGTATATCCATCATGTCAGCGCTGGCAAGACAATGTTCAGACATCACGGAGTCAAGTGAGCGTTTCCCCATTTCTGCGCTGGTTTGTGGGTTTTGATTCTTCATTTTCGGAGCAATGTGAACTTTCTGGCTCTGAACAAGAGTGTCACATTACCGACAAACAAGGCTCTCCATTGTCTGGTGCTGTTTTCTCTGCTTCAGCTTACCTGTGCTGGTGCATGCAGACCCGGGTCTTGCGGTTTTCCCTTCCCTGTCTAACCTGCCTGACTGTGTGGCTGAAACAGCAGGAGGGTGGATATGGAGGCCGGGCAGTTTCTGAATGAAATTTACAGTCATTACAGGGTGTCACATCCTGAGGACGGGGATTTTCATTAATGAAACACTGACTGAAACGAAGGCTTTCACAGCACCGTTTTCCCCCTGCTGGTTAGAACTTTCATCTGCACTGGGAAATGCTACCCCACC
The DNA here is from genome assembly GCF_030463535.1 of Salminus brasiliensis. Lineage (NCBI taxonomy): Eukaryota > Metazoa > Chordata > Actinopteri > Characiformes > Bryconidae > Salminus > Salminus brasiliensis. The sequence goes on along the minus strand of NC_132899.1, from coordinate 33,857,311 downwards.
AGTTTACACAGTCTGGGCCATACCTGCCCAAAATTCAAAGTAGAACCCACGTCTACAGTAATGGTAATTACTATTGTTAATAGCCCCCATGTTCTCCATTTCTAACAACTGACAGAAACCTGCTCACTCAAACAGCATATCTAGAACCTCTACAAGGACTAGAGTGACGCTTATCCTGCTCACACTACCGTCTGCGCTCACAATCTATCTAGAACCTCCACAGAGGCTACTGATGTTTCCTCTGCGCACACTCACTTTGTAGAACCTCCAGAAGAACCACATTTATTCTGCCCCCATTACCACTCAAGCTCACTACCTACCTAGAACCTCCACAAGGACCAGAATGTATGTTCTGCGTACACTTCCACCAGCACTCACATCTTATCTAGAACCTCCCCAAGGACTAAAGTGGCTACTTTATGCACACGACCCACCCACTATAAATCAGAAGATGATCAGAGGTTGATTCCTAACCAGCATGTTGGCGGTTAATCAGACGGCCTGAAGTCCCGACCAATGGCAGGGCTGGTTTAGCTTAATCTTCCCAGATCCCACGGAGAGAACCATCCTGATTGGACGGTTTCCCCAATCAGAGTTGAACTGAAAACGATGTGTATTCTATAGTTCCAGAAGTCCCAGAGGATTCGTCTACTGGTCCATAAAGGGTCAATAAATGAAGGCAATCAATAAGGACCAGCACCCCACAGGCATTGTCCACGTCGCCTGGCCTGTTTTCAGCCGTGCTCAGGTCTCTCCTCCGCGGTCAATCGGGTCGTTTTAGGAGACGTGCGAGACCTGCACTGGCCCATCGCCGGGTACTGCCGTCACTGCCGTACCTGACCCCTACAGGTATGGAAGAAAGGGCTTGAGCTTCACCTGTTCACAGTTCTCACCGTACGCTCACTGACCAGGCCTAGATGTTCTGGACTGGATGTTCTCTAATTGGGAGATGGAGCAGCTCCATCTTCATGTGTCATTTGACAAAAAGCCTTCCATAAAGTTCCGAAAGCTGTCCGCACTTTCCACCAAGCCTCTGTGATTCAAGTCTTTATAGGGAATTAAAAAGAGGTCGATGAACAGAAAGGGGATGACAAGAGTCTGGCCAGCAGTGTTTTATTGTAATATCCTCGACCATAAAGCGGTGATGATTTCACTTCGGTGGAAACTTTGTTGCTAAACGAGGGGTTTTACGTGACAAACACTGGAGTGGCGCGGTGGGCCACAGGGATCTGATCATAATTGGCCTCTTAGCGTATGCATGGCAGTTAATGAGAACTGGCTATCGCCTTCGCTGACGTCTCACGGGCGACGCAGGGCACGTCTGAACCAGCGCCTCGGTGTCTGCCGAACCCTCCGAGATATCATGTCAACCACATCAATACAACCACTTGACTTTGACAGTAGGCCAGACCTTTTCTCGGGGAGTTCGGTCACTGCAAGCGTTTTTTTGATTGCTTTGGAAGGGCTTAAAAAGGGAAGCATGGTGCGAAGCTCCTGCTGGTGATGTACGCCATGGCTTTTACAGTGACAAAAGGTCCTCCAAAAAGGTCTTGGGCATTTGCGAAGCATGCCGTTACTGGGACTTTGCCTAGACAGAGCCGCACAAGCAGGCTTTTGTTTCCTCCTCGGGCTTTAGGTCAGTTTAGGAATCGCTAGGATCAGGTCACACTCACTGTACCGCCACATGTCTGATTGCCGCCTGGCCTCAGAGCAACAACTGTCGTCACTCTCGCCCGTTACGAGGCACGAGCCTGCCCGTATCTCATTCGACAAGCTGCCGCTGTGCTCCTGCCACTCGTCTTCACAGCCCAATAAAGGCACCGGCTGCCCAGTGGACGGGGGTGGGGGGTGGAGCGTAACGTTCTATTAACTCCAGAAGTTAATGAGTTCTCGTATATTTATTTTACTGGCAAATTTTCACCTGCGTTCTGGACTTCATCAACGCTGGCCTCTCGCTCACGTTCAGATCCTCCAAACCCCCTTGAGAGTCAGTCCATGCATTCATGCCTCCTGCTTCAGGAGGGACAGCAGAAACATGGGTTTGGAGAACCCTAGCCTTAGATAACTTTTTGAGCAAGAGAAGTTCTGGCCTCCTACCGGACCCGCCACAGTCCGTCCTTTTTCAGGACTCTGGACTGATGCAGACAAGAACATGAATTGCAGCTTCTACAAGGCCTCAGACGAGCTCGTCTTCCACTTCCAATGGCAACAGTAGGTTAGTTACAGTAGGTCTTTCCCCCAATTCGGTCCTCAAAGGTTTAACCCCTTGCTCATGACGTCCTGAGGGTTACTCATCAGTAACAACATGCTTATAACAGTTTATAAGTTTAGAAAAGTTTGTGGACACTGCTCTATGAGCCAGATCTGTAGGATGAGTTTTTGGGCTAGGGTTTTGGCACCCCACATTTTAGCCAAAAGTTTGTGGACACTCTATAGGTTGAACATATCCGATGAGCTTTTGGACCTATCGTAAGTCTGGGCATCCCACATTTCAGTCAATTAAGCAAACACAACTCTATTAGCCAATAAAGAGTATTTTGAGAAAAAGTTTATGGACAGAGCTCTATTAGCCAAACATATTGGTGGAGCTTTCAGACCAACCATATTTTGAGCAAAAGTTTACGGACAGAGCTCTATTAGCCAAACATATTGGCGGAGCTTTCGGACCAACCATATTTTGAGCAAATGTTTACAGACAGAGCTCTATTAGCCAAACATATTGGCGGAGCTTTCAGACCAACCATATTTTGGGCAAAAGTTTACGGACAGAGCTCTATTAGCCAAACATATTGGTGAAATGATAAAAGTACTGCAATCACACCAACAATGTACACTGTTCTGTCCAGCGTTATATTTCTCCACCTACAGAGCAGTCTAAAAGTTCCAGGCTCTGGAAACATCGTGCGGTGGTCTGACCGGACAGAGGCAGTATGAAGTTGAGGATGGATTCACACTGTGAGCGTGAAATGAAACATGTGTGAGGGGGGTTATGAGGGTACGCTCACATTGGGAGGCAAGCTGTGTGTTATTGAGGTTTTTTATGACTGTATATGGCCCAGTTCACTGCTGCCTGGGTAACATGATGCCAGCTTACCTGTTAAATGCTCCCTCCCTGCAGTTGGTGGGATATGAAGAATGTGTGTGAGAGAGACATTTGGAAAACCCAAAAGGAACGAGAGGGTCGGCCAAGATCTCACCGAGGGTCCTAACCTTGAACCAGTGGCACTGTGCTGGTCTGTGGTTTGCCTGCATTGTTCCCAATCTTGTACGGTTTTCTTCACCACTGCCCAACCCCCAGTCCTCACTCCACACACACACACACACACACACACACACAAACTCGAAAGATAAGCATCTTAAGGACGGCATGTGAGCCTGTGTGTTCTGTAACAGGTATGTAGGGCACCGCACTGGCCAAACAAACCCAATGAGGAAGTCCAGTGTGGAGTATGCAAACATGAGCCAGTAGTTCAGAGAGGAGTCAAAACACCGCAGAGTCGTTCTCAGATGTTATCTCCAGCAGGCTGATATTACACCGCCATGTGCTTCTATAATTGTCTGCCGTCGTCTGTCCATAGCGCAAGAGCAACAGAGAGAGACAGATAGAGGGACAACAAGACTAACAAGACAGCAAGGGAGGCTAGCATTGAACTAATGTTGAACAGAGGGATTAAACTAACCATCGCCTGAACTTCGTAGATAGTTCAATAACTCAAACTTTTACAGCATGAAAAACTCAACAACAACAACAACTTGCAAGTAATAGTAATATTACATTTAAAAATCACATATAACCACCACTAAATACCAGACGAGACAAAATAGCCATCCAAAATATTAGCCATTCCAATGTTTTAGCCTTTACAAACAGTCAGTGGAGCTGCAGTTTTAGGAAACAGCCTTTTGCAAGTCACCAAGGTGGTTACCGCCATAGTTCTAACCATGGTTTGGTGAAACCCGTTGCAACTGCATCCTTCAAAATCTGTTGTAGTTATATAGTCATCAACTATACTTTTGGGAAACGCACTCCAGCTCTACCTTCCTGATAGAAGTCCAGAGTACATCTGTCCAGAGCTGGAGGTCTGGAACAGTAGGGCGAAGCTTGGGTTAAACTGTGAGCACCGAGTTTGAAAGTTTGAAGTGTGTGGCCAGCACTTCATCTGCTCCAGGCCAGTCCCAAGCCTCATAGCAGCCGGCAGCGGTAGTTCGTCCGTTTGTTTGATTTTTGTCCGTCTCGGAGCATGACGAAGTGGATCCCACTCGCTTTCATCCACCTCCCAAACACGGAAGTGGAGAAAGGTGGAGAGGGAGTGAGCGCAGGAGAAGTCATCTCCTGCCACACAGAAATAAACACCCACCGTAAGAAGGGTGAGAACTCACCCCTCGCTCGCTAATTACTCCCTTACTCCCTCGCTTGGAGGATGCGAGGGTGGTCCATCAAGTGAAATCAGAACCCGTCTCCAGGGGTATCTTCTCAGGGAAGAGTCCGGCGAAGCCAGGACACGTCGCGTCAGCTTGCGGTCGGACGTGATGTGCCAAGCAGCAGATGTATATTTTTGAGTGAGCGCGCAAAAATATACACGGCGTATACGAAGACATGGCGGCTCCCGGGTCGTACTCTTCGGTTTGAGGAGGACGCGTCCAGAAATCAAAGGATGGAAACAGATGCTGCGAGGAAAGCCTCTAAAAGCTCCCCGGACTTGGTACATAGGCTTGGCTCGGCTTCACCTGTGGAAAAAAGGATAAAGGAAATGCGCCACTAGTATGGAAACCATTTGAGCAAGCCTCAGAAAAAAAAAAAAACAGCCACGGAAAGCTGCTCTCTAAGGCGGGGTTTTATCGATCCTATATCACTGCGAGACAGGTGCTCTCACAACTCACTCCCGAGGAGTCCCAAACCACTTGCTTGCTCATCCACCAAATATCTGTTCTGTTGAGGAGACTGAAGTATGTGAAAGGTACACTTGAGAGTTGGATGCAATACTTCCCCGAAATAATGCATTTCCCTCCCTCTCCTGCTCTCGAGCCCTGTTCTGGAAGAACAGCTGCATGTGTGGTTTCCTTCCCCAGAGCTCTTTCTACTGTGGTGTGGTTTTGGCCCGGCTGCACTCCGACAGATCTCCCGCGTGATGACCACTCTCCTGACAGGCTCTGTGGGAAAGGCCCGGCCGCCATAACCGAAACGCTGTGCAGTCCTGAAGCCCTGCGCTGCTGTTCTCCGGTCCTGCCAAAGCTCTTCTGCAAGAGCCTGCAGGTCAGGCAGTGAGGCCTTGCATGGGAGCAGTAGAAAGTCTGTTCGAGGCACTCGGGTTTGGGGTCAGAATATTTTTTTGTTTCACAAGCTGACCACGACAAGTAGTACGACAATGCAGACACTGAAAATATCTGAAAGAAATGCAAGGGACAACAACAAGGCCAGGTGAAATGTCTGAGGAGCAATACAGCTACTCATCCAACAACAAATGCTAACTGCTAAACAGAGCTTGGATGGACAGCTCCACTGGACAAGCAAGGACAGCGCAGTTTAGTGGGTTGTAATGCTAGCATTAGCTTAGCTTGCAGGGGGACTAGGACAGGTTCAAGATCATTCAAATGTGCTAATGACCGTGGCATACGCTGCTAAACATGGTGGATTCTTTATCTAGCTGGTCCACTGCCGAGGTCACGAATTGGGGCCACCAACATTTGGAAGGCTGCTGCCCGATGCTACATCCTTGTCCCAGAGTCTGAGTTACAGATGCAGCAGAAACGAACCTCTTCAATCCCTTGGGGGCCATGGTTGCACCAGCCAAAGTGTGGTTCCATGGCATAAAATGCTTATTATTGGTGAAACAACTTGTCTTAAGGAGCAAATGCTTATAAAATATGTGAAAAGTATCAGCACTGGTATAAAAACATGAATCCTTACAGCCTTAGCATCATCATTTTCTGGGCTTGTGGCTTACTTCTATTAGAGCAAAGCTGTCTCAATGCTAATACCACATGTTGAAGGTTTTGCACATTCAGTTTCAGTGACACACTCGACTTCTGGGTAATTTAGACACATCAACCACAGCCGCATTGAGTGCTTCGGCGACTATACTGGCACTAAATGCAGCAATAAATCAAGCCTTGAATCGATGACCTTGTTTGCCCGTCGCATCTCCAAGGACCTGTGAAGCAACTACCTTGGTAGACGTGTGTAACGGTAGCCTGGGTCTGTTTATTAGTGCAGCAACACGTTTGATGATCTTGGCTTCCCCCTCCCCTCCTCGAATGTAAAAGGACACAGGCACCGAGGCAGGAAAGCCTTCAGCAGACAGAGCAAGGTTGTGTCGGTGTTGCGAGAGGCCGAGTCTGCGTCAGTGCATCAGGAGGCTTACGCAACACCACGGGACACTGGCAATTTGTCCCAGCAGCGGCGCTGGAGAAGGCCGACCGCGTCAGCCACACGTACAGAGTCTCATCCAACAGAATCACGCCGCTCCCGGGCCAGATGAGCGAGCCAGAACTATGAATGACATGCGGTGCCAGCGGATCAGAGCTGAGCTGCCACCGATGTTTAATGTTCACACATGCGCAAGTGGAACGGCGTCCAAGGAAACCAATTAGAGGCGCTGTTTTTAAAGGGTGCCTGAAGAGAGCACTCTCCACTGTTTTTCTTCCTCCCTCACTCGATTCTCCAAGAACTCCACAAGGACTGAAAAAGAGGAGAGGTTTGACGGAGACTGCTACGGTTCAGGCCCAGCCAGATTAGGGTTTTACAAGTCGTTGGCAGCTCTGGAGAAAGCTAGCCATCGGTTTGCGGTACGTCACTTGCAGCAACTGTCGAGACCCACCTTGTCTGTTCGTCCCCGGGTAGCGGCTGTCACGGCTGTGGTCAAACTGTCTGGAAGTCGCAGATAATTGTTGGGAACTGGAAACGGCTCTAAAAAGTGATCTGACCTTCATCGCTTTCTGCCTTCAGGAGCTCCCAAGAAGGCTGCTCGACAAGCAAAGGTCAAGACTGACTGTTCAATGGTGCTGCCTCTTTTAAGCAGAATGGACCAGACAGCAGTTTAGGAGACAGAGCCTCTCTAATCTACAGTTCCCTTCAGTTCTTGTAACAGTCTGGTGTGAGAACCAAGTCATGAGAACCTCTTGGTTTGGAGACCTTCCCAGAAGCTTCTCTCCGTACACACTAGATTGGTGGCAGCACTGAAGGAAAGGACTAATACGTCTGGATCTTTCTATTCAACCATCCACCCACGTACCCCGATTTTCCACTCGCTGTGCGCCCCAGTCCGTCAGTCGGAACAGGCCCAGCTTGCAGTGCTGAGATGGACATAAGGAAATTTCCGTGACGTGAAAGGCCATTTGTCGTGGTGCATTTTCTGAAATGTCAAAGATTGCAGTCAATTACCGAAGTGGCGATTTGCGCCGTAGCGGTCACGTAGTGGTTGTCATTAGAAGGGAGGAGAACAGCTCCTGTCAATTAAGTAATAAGAGAGTATAATACAGCCTCGGTACTTGAATGATCCTATTACTGTCCGTGTCCTACCACAAATTCCCCTGGCAATCTGACTTACCCACGTCACACTAGCTCACCACAGAGTTTCCTTTTTTTTTGCCCTCATATGGCAGCGCATGGGTGTACGGATCTGCTGTATGTGTGCACATCAGTGTTAAACTGGGACTCTGCATCTGCTTTGGCAAGGCTCCCCAATCAGCTCTTCCTCATCAGCAGTCTGAATCTGTCCTGAAAAACCAGACCTAGCCTCTCCAGGCTGCTTTCTTGGCATAAGAAGCAAAGATTGCGTCCAAGCAGGTGTGGCTCATGAACTCCAATCTATCATCAAAAAGCACAGTCTTGTATTCCTATACCAGTACGACATTCTAATCAGGACTAAGGGGAAGTCCTAGCATAGGACGGTAACTACGTGGTCTTGAAGGTGTGCCAGTCCGATGCTATCGAATCCTGGACCTGGACCTTTGCCATAAGACACGAGAAAAGAATAACCTGGACCCATGGACCCAGACCATGGCCAGCATGGAGAACAATGTGCCTCTGTGAAGCCTGGTTGCTCTACTAATCGACTGGTTCTTCACATCCTCTCTCTCTTGACTTGTGGCAGTGGAAACGGCACTCCAGGCCCTGGCCAGGCTCTGGGTTTCAGTTCTGCTCCCCAGGTCCCTGGTGGACCAGCCTGCCAATTCTGAAGGAGGGCCTTGTCCACCGGCACCCAAGCCAAGCGCCAAGCACCGAGCCTGCTTGCTTTGACTGGGCAGCAGCCGGGCGTGGCAGCCCGAATTCACCCAAGCGATCCGAATGGGAAGTGGCAGAGGGTAACCAATAGGCTGATTTGATTTGCTCCTTGCCTTGATTTCCCAAACCCAAATGCCCTTCCCGTGTTGCCTGGTCCTAATGAGGTTTTGTCTTCAATCAGTGGCCAGTGGCATGGTGCTCAAGAAGGCATGTTGGGGGAAAAAGGCTGGCTTATAGAGGGAAGTGCCAGGCAGTGATGGCAGAACCATGGTTTCGGAACATTGCACCGAATGGGCTCCTGTCGAGAAGGTACACCGTGCTCTTGCTCCTGCCCCTCTGCGCAAATCGGGTTGTTTTCTCCAAAAAGAGGAAAATATGACGGCTAACACAACCGGCCCTGCTCTGCATGCACTCACTTGTCCAACACACACACGCACACACACACACACACAAACACACACGAACGCATGGTCCTCCCACCCTCCCATGAAACGAGATGTTACACTGAAATATGGAACCCATTTTTGGGGTGGGACGGATTCAGTCCCTAAGGTTTGGTTCTTCAGATCCATCGGTGAGGGACACCAATAGTTTCCACCATTCTGGTAATGTTTACGACTTGTTTAAATGGGCACATGCTCCTCTCCACGCGTACTCTACCGAGCCTGCAGAAGTGAGAGACCACAAGAGAGCAAGGATTTTCCTAAATGTTCATGTTTCAGACCTTCTGCTCTCTCTTGTAAGGAGCTCAGAGCACAGTATTTCCATCAGTACCTTGTTAGAAGCGAAGAGAGATTATGGGAAGTCTCGCAGTGTCCCCTGGACACAAAAGCATGACATAATCAGCAAATAAAAGAGAGCTCGCTGAGGCCTGAGAGTGGCCAAGTTTCTGGAAGCCGCCAGAAGCCCCTGTGTACACCTCCACACACAAGAGTGGTGATGAGGACCAAGGAGGGAACGACAAGCAAATGAGTTGCAGATATGAAATAAATGCATCCGAGGACCAAAGGCTGAATGTTGCGGTGTAACGAGAGAGAGCAGAACATTCACAGCTCCTTCTTGCTAAAAGCGATACAAGCAGTGGCATCGGGCCCCTGAGCTACCAGGGGGCCTTTTGAGTATTTTTGGGATTTCTTTGAGGGTTTCTTATTTTTGTTTTTTCACTTTGTGTGTTTTGTTTAACAAAGCTAGGCCATGGTTCCAAGATCTGTCTTTCTGAAAAAAAAAGAACAGACAATACAACTTACTTACTGCCACCGCAAGTTAGAGATCTTGGGGAACATCTATGTATAAGCAAACAAGTGTGTTAAGCATTACAAGAACTCCCACTTCTACTTCAACCAGTGACTGGTCTCCTCATTTATGTACCGTCTCTGGTCTGATGTCGGCCCCACGAGTACGAAGACATGGAGAGTTGAGGGTTGGTGTGCAGAGAAGTACAGCATGTCCTACAGACCCAGTACAGGCTTATTAATTAAGCTGGTCATGTTGATGGTCATGTTACACAGACCAAGGTGATCTATTTAAGGCCAAATGTTTTTTTGTTTTACTGATAGTGTTGAAAATAAGTTCACATCACAATGAGCTCACTATCAATCAAGGGAAAAAAAAAACAGCGCATCCAACAAAAGCCTCAAAAAGCCTCATAGCTCATTTACAATTCTATATATCTACAGAAACTTCTCAGCTTATAAAGGTTCACTTTCACCAGTGATTGAGTGCATACATCGTCATTCCAGCAGACACCTGGCCACGAAAAGCCAGAATAGCTAATTTTCATGTAAACAGCAGTCGCTTTGCATAGTATTAACAGTAGTCTTGATACTTGCTTTCTATCTCTCAAACAAAAAAAACGATTGGGTCGGGGGAATCCGTGGAGGATTTCGCTCGAAATAAATGGCCCTGAATACATTTGTATCTAAAATAGAGTAGAAGGAAGTAAATACTTGCTGCAAGTCTTGGCGCGGCCCAACATCGTGTGGGTGTCTGTCAGAGAATGGGATTTGCGGTAAGGTGTGGAAACAGTGGTAATCAAATAGAGGTTAAATCGTTTTGCCAAAGTCAGCTTCCTCCTGAAGCAATTACACACCGCATACACAAGTCCTCAGCCCAGTGACATCATCCAGACTACTATGTGCCTGTACATGTCCTTGCTGTCTATGGTACAGTGATGTAATGCGTGGGTGGGAGGCCGAATGTGGATGAGCACTGTGACTTTCCCAAGGGACTGAAAAAGATGGCCTCTACTTGTCCTACGGGTGATTGTTGTAGTCCGCTCGGACTGCCTGGTAACATTGTGGTGGCAACCAGCAGACCATTACGAGGAAGCTAACCCAATTACTGTCTGTGGCTGGTGCTGGTGCTGGGTCCCCTTGTTGTGGCCCCAGCTTAGGTTAACCCCCACTGGAAGTGGCTCCATGTGGCGCTAGTCTGCAGCTTCCAAACCCACTGAGGTCACGGAAGCAGTCTGACGCACTACAGCGGTACAGGGCAGTCAACACTGTTTTGCTTATTACACACAGACAAGTCTACAAAACAGGGAAACCTTGGCTACAGCTGAGTAAATGTGACATCGTAAAGACACAGGCATTTGTTTTCGGAGAATTCAGAGCTACCGCCGCACCGTACATACGTCTATTTTCGGGGGAGAGCTTGCCCTAAGCAAGAAAATTCTATATTATATACAGTCACGCTGCTTTATTGGGGAAGAAAAATGACATAATGACTATTCATAACATTTGACACTTGTTGGTTAATACAGCGTCAATACAGCAATTCGGGACAAACAAGACTGCAGTTACCATAGCAACACTCCTAAATCTCTACAGTTTTTTTGGGGTGGCATCTGTGAGATGACCATATTTACCAATGGCGCATACCGCGTATTCTCCGAGCGACTGCGTACACGAACATATGTACCGTTACACTACTGCTTACAATGACGACATTTTTATGTTTAGCTGTTGAAGCTTTCTGGGGGTCCTCAGGGTTAATTAGGTATTTCACACTTGGGGTGGGGGGGGGGTTGCTTGTTAGTGCATCCACCTTTTGAACAATAGACAGCTAACCGAAGCAGTGACTCGAACAAGCCAAAGCAAATCTAGTTGGACTTTGTGGAGCTAGAAATGCAGAACAGATGTGCTCACATTGTCCAAAACGCTGTCAGATGGCTCTATCAGTTCCAGCCCACAAGAAACTGTCATTTAACACTTAGCATACTTTACTCCTCATCTCCTGTTGTTTTATCGTAAGGCTAATGCTTTTTTTTTGGATTGGTTCATCATGACTCGCGCTCTCTCTTTCGCTGGTTTGCTGCGATTTTGCTCCGAGCAGCGTTCCTCATCTGGAAAACATAAAGGAGTTGTGAGACAATCAGGTGGTAAAGTATGAAGAGATCAGAGGGATCACGAGATAGAGCACTGTCTCCGTTCTAATCGCAGCCGAACTCCCGGACTAGCTGAAACTTCCCTGCCTCGTCCTTCGTCCTGCGCATTGTTGGCCTTACCGCGGACCCCCCACGTCCTCGCGGCCTCATTACGTCGCAGAGCTCGCACTCGGTAGGGATTTGCCCCTTAAGCACACATGGCTTGTGCTTTGGAGCAGGATCAGCAGCAGATCAGAAAGTAAGTGTTAGGGCTCCGGTCCAACGCTAATGGCTAATAACAGGATAAGAACCAGATGAAGAGCAGGTTTCCTCAGTTCTCCTGCCACGCACCTGGGGAGAGCTGCTCTGCTCGGAGACATAACTAAGTGGCCGTGGCTTGCAGAACTTTTTTGTCTGCCCATGAAATTTCACAAGGTGACAGGACGCAGGAGAATGACATCATGTGACCGATCCTGACCTGTGTGGTCCAGAATCGGATTTACCGCTAAATCTCGCAGGCCTCTTGTCTTCCTCATTGCCTCATGCTGCTTTCAATTCTGCGTTATTGCTGTTCACAGACCTGAGCGGACAGACCGATCTGGTCTTCCGCTGGTTTGGGCTGGAGATGCCTTCAAAGACTACCGTTATCTCTCATTGCCTTTCTTCATAGCACTTTCCTATTCCAGTCCAGTCGTCGTCCTCCCTTCCTTCCTTTCTTCTCCATGGTCGACTTGGTCCCCCACATCATTGCGTATCTCCTCAGCCCTGCCAAAAAATCATGTCCTTGTTTGTTTCTGTTGCGAGCACTTGTTCTCCCCCTGTACCTTCTCATTCGCAGTATTGCACAAGACAATGATTTCCAAACAGGCCAATTAGCATTGGTGAGCGTGCTGGCATCTGTGGATGTTTCCTATTAAGGTCCCTCTTGGCCTCGGCATCAAACTCCACTGCTTTCGTTCTTGGCAGCGGAAGACTTCTGCAAACGAGTCCTGTGAAATCTAATCTATCTGCTGGACTCAGGGACATTGCTTCGACATATCCAGGGTCCAGATGAGCTCGCTCCTCGCTGCTGCCAGATCACTGGACTGTGGAAGCAAGGGGCATGGGTTAAGGACCGCAGGGCCACTTTCTGTTTGACTCTTCAACATCTCAGCTGGGCGAATTGGACATGCCTTCGCTTGCTTGGCCATGTGGACACCTGAACCTTGGTCAAACAAAGAAATTTTGATTTGCAGACCCTAAAGAGGGCCGTTCACTGGCTGGGAAGTCCATCGGGACAAAGATAAACAGCGATAATTACCACGCTACGGGGGAAATGGGATGCCTGGGATAGTTCATGGTGTGGGTTCCTTCCACAGAGGTCAGTAATTACAATAGGATAAGGTACCAGGAACCTACGGGATATACATAGGTTTTCCTTTCCATCTCCTCCTTCTCCATTGCATCTGAATTCAGAGAATGCCCGGACCCGCCACACTTCACCGGAGAGGTCGCCTTACAGGAGTCCAGCTAAAAACAACAGGCCGGGAATTCCCTCAGTCTTCCCTGATAATCTTCACTCCTCAAGCATCCTCAAATCATTGAGTGAAGTGTGACGCCCTCAAGGCTGGCCAGAGATCCCCTGTCGCCTGAGAGTATTGCTGTTTTTACACGGGGTTGGGCTCCTGGAGGTGATTATTTGTTGTTGGGGGGTTCGGAAAGGGAACAGGAGGACGGCAACTGCGTCTGTTTGGGAATATGAAGGTTACAGCATGGGAAAAGAGTGCCCATGACCGCCTGTGAGCCTATCCCGGAGCTAGGGATTGCAGATGGAACTAGGGATGGCGGATAAGGTTTCCTGTGGTTAATATCCACTGTACATACCTGATAATCCCAGTAATGAAAACCAAACACTGGGAAGAAGGGCTTGGGCCACAACTAGGGGCAAGTCTTCTGAATAGCGTTTGACCCTGTGAGGAACCTGGGAAGCTCCCAGGCAGCTTCCAGATTCTTCCCTTTTCCACTGGACCTTGCGGCGAAAGAGGGACGGAGGGCGGGTGCGGACGTCTCCAAGTCAGGAAAAGAGGAAGAAAAGTGGGGACATGTGTGGGTCTACCCCGACGTACGCAAGCCAGGCGCATCTGGAAGTGATCAGCTGACGGCTGGCTGGCATGACGTCTCCCGCATGGGGGCATTCTCGCTGGCTTTAAGAGGGTTGCAGTGGGGGCACATATCCTCCGCATCCCACCCAGACCTGTCAGCACGGCTTGGGACGGTGTCTAGAACCGACTCAATTAGAGGGAATGGGATCCTAGGAAGGGGAGAGCGGTTTCTGCACAGTAGGCCCCTCGCAGTAATCACAACTACACATGGGGTGGGGGTGAGGAGAGAGGCCCACTGTCCAGCAGGGCGCTTTATTAAGGAGGGAAGAAAAGGAAGGGATGAAGGGAGGAATTTGAGAGGTTAAGAGATGCTCATGATAAGAGAGAGAGGGAGGAAGAGACGAGCACTGTATGAGGGGACATTTCACACTGTATCCAGAGTTTAACCCTTGGAGGTCCCCCTGGCTCTTTTTTGGCTATATTACTGAAACATAATGACAATGAACACACTAAATAGACAAAAGTATTGGGACACCTGTTCATTCAGTGTATTCTCTTAACTCAAGAGTATTAAAAACAGCTGGTCCTGATTTTGTTGGAGGAACTGTCTCTACTGTCCAGGGAAGAAGGCTTTCTACTAGATTTTAGAGGAGCATGGCTGTGAGAATTTGATTGATTGCATTCAGTGCCAAGATTTTTTGGGAGGTCAAGATGTTGGATTACCAACTCATTCAATCCTAAAGTACAGCTCCTACACTGCTCCACAGCTCAATGCTGGGGGGCTTAATACCCCTCTATAGTCCACGCCTGGCTTTAGCAGGCATGGTGCCAATAGGTTCACCAGGTTCTATTCTATTTTTTGGACAGTTATATGATGCAGCAGCTACATTCAGGCTCTAGTACATGTCCGATCCTGAAGCTCCATTTAAGGTGGAGCGGAAATTCCTAGAAGAAAGCCGACCTCATGTTTTGGGACGTGTTTGGTTCAGTTGGGTTGGGTTCAGCTGGAGGTTGGAGTCGTGTAGCGGACGATCCCTAGTGATGATCCCTAGTCTGATGGAACATTTGCTTTTACCATAAAAATCAGCAAGACTTACTGGGGAAGTGCGGAGGTGCCAGCGTTTTCAATCTGCTGCCACAAGTAAATGCCAAAAGTATATGGTCACTTACACCCAGCAATGGCCCGTTTGCCCGGTCATCGGGACGTGGCATGGAAATGTACTCACTGCTGCTGTAATCAGCTTCCCCAGGTGCTGCTAATTAACCCTGACCCATCGACTGGGTCGTTGCGACGACACAGTCAGTAATTCAGCAGCTGGGCTTTACACACACACACACACACATACACACACACACACGTTAAAACCCAGAACCCAACGGCTCAACCCAGCATTTCCCAGCATGCCTCATACACAGGATTAGGCAGGTGGTCTTAATGTTTTGGCTGTCGGGTGTATAATGTAGCTGACCATCTGTGTGGAGAGTAACGCAGCTACAGTAGCCGATTCTGTCTGAAGTGCATCTGTTGTTATGGCTGCAGCTCTGATGTCACGTCACAGAGGGCCAATCGGAATGAATGTGGCATTAATTGACAGGGTGACACTGCTGAGGTCATTTCCTGCCAGTAATGTGGCCCACCTCTCTGGGGGTGGTCAGTGGGAATTCACGCCTCAGCATGGGGGCCTGTCAGACCTGTCTGAGGGCCTGATGGATCGACTCCCAACGTAGACCCTCATCCATCACTTTGAGCGTGTGCACACACACACACACACACACACACACACACACACACACACACACAAGCTACATCTTAGACTGGCACCTATCTCACTTCTGGAAACACCCTCCACCCCCCTAAAAAGTGCTAATTGGTGGGGTCTACACTTCTATTGCTTGTTAGCTACATTAGACGCGTAGCTCCAGTGCTGAATGTCGGGGTATAAGCTTTTATTGGTTGTTAACCACATTAGCCTTGTAGATCCAGTGCTAATTGGTGGGATATTAGCTTCTATTGCTTGTTAGCTACATTAGCCTCATAAATTCAGTGCTAATTGGTGGGATATATACTTATATTGCTTGTCAGCTACATTATCCTCATAGCACCAGTGCTGAATGTCAGGGTATACGCTTCTATTGCTTGTTAGCTACATCAGCCTCCTAGCTTCAGTGCTAATTGGTGGGGGTATTAGCTTCTATTTCTTGTTAGCTATATTAGCCACATTAGCGTAGTCGCTTCAGTGCTAATTGGCAGGGTATACATTTCAATTGCTTGTTAGCTATGTTAGCCTCATATATCCAGTGCTAATTGGTGGGGGTATTAGCTTCTAATGCTTGTTAGCTACATTAGCCTCATAGCTTCAGTGCTAATTGGTGGGGGTATTAGCTTCTATTGCTTGTTAGCTACATTAGCTTCATAGCTCCAGTGCTAATTGGTGGGGTATTAGCTTCTATTGCTTGTTAGCTACATTAGCCTCATAGCTTCAGTGCCAATTGGTGGGGGTATTAGCTTCTATTGCTTGTTAGCTACATTAGCTTCATAGCTCCAGTGCTAATTGGTGGGATATTAGCTTCTATTGCTTGTTAGCTACATTAGCCTCATAGCTTCAGTGCTAATTGGTGGGGGTATTAGCTTCTATTGCTTGTTAGCTACATTAGCCTAGTCGCTTCAGTGCTAATTGGCGGGGTATACACTTCAATTGCTTGTTAGCTATGTTAGCCTCATATATCCAGTGCTAACTGGTGGAGTATATACTTCTATTGCTTGTTAGCTACATTAGCCTCATAGCTTCAGTGCTAATTGGTGGGGTATTAGCTTCTATTGCTTGTTAGCTACATTAGCCTCATAGCTTCAGTGCTAATTGGTGGGGGTATTAGCTTCTATTGCTTGTTAGCTACATTAGCCTCATCTCTCTAGTTAATATTTATAAAATGAGTAAGGGTAGAAGGTACGAGTGGCAAAGGCGTACTGGATGGGTGGGTGGGGTGGATGGGGTGGATGGGGTGGGCTGCCGAGGGTTGAGGGTGCAGTGTGACTTTGATTAATGACCACTCACAGCGTGTTGTCCACAAGTTGGCTGGAGGTCTGGCAGCAGGACAGCAGTCCAGGGTCTGGGCCGTGATGACCCAGAGAAGCTCTTGCGGTCACACCAGTCACTCCTGACCTGCAGCTCCAGGAGGCCTTCCTTCATCCCCAGCCTGAGATTCCGTGAGCAGCGATCTTCAGAGGAACAGAGGAGGTGCTACTGAGGTCCTCCTCCAACATCACAGCTCTAATGAACACATTCAGCTACTTTAAGCTGCAGCCATTGCTGACACAGATGTGCAAATGCACACACACACACACACACACACACACACACACAAAGCCTGTCTAGTCCCTGTAGAGAAGTACTGCCAATAGAATAGGACTATCTGTGGAGCCCAGGAGCTGTGTTCTCTGGAATGATGGATGGTTGGAGCTCCATCCAGTATTTTTGGGACTCTCAGACACGTCATCTGCAGTACTGTGTGTGTGTGTGTGTGTATGTGTGTGTGTGTTACTGGGTGGGCCTCGTCTGCCTCGTCTCTGCCTCTGAATCAGTGATGCAGTAAAGCAGTCTCAGACCTGGACAGCCCCGTCCACCCCTCTCTACTGACAGGCTGTTCTCCTGGACTAGCATGTGTGTGTGTGTGTGTGTGTGTGTGTGGGGGGGGGGGGGGTGTTATGTAGAGGAGTGTGTGTGTGTGTGTGTGTTAGTGTGTTAAATGTGGTGCACACGGGGTGAAACTGTGGAGAGGCCTGGCCTGTCACTCATCCCTAGCTCCGCCCCTCTGTCAGTCATTATGACAAATGAGTGTTTCGTCGTCAACGTCTCCCTGATGAGAGACGAGGGGGAATACAGCCCACCAGTGTGTGTGTGTGTGTGTGTGTGTGTGTGTGTGTGTGTGTGTGTCAGCTGGCCTTCTGTCTGGTTCTATATGTTCAGGGTGATGTTTGCTGGGACTTTTCTTCCCCAAGATTTTTTAAATAAAACAATCATTAAAAAAAAAAAAAAATGTAATAAATATTTTTAATAATTAATTGATTAATTAATACATTAATAATTAACCAACATTTTGATTAACTTTTAATTGTTAATTAATTAACTTTATTTTGACAAATGTCTGTTTTAGTTAATGATATGAATCATTTGTTTACAATTTAATTGATTCTTTAATGTTATGAATTTTTACTTTTTCAATTTCTTTGTTTTAAATGTTTAATTAATTTAATGAAATGAATGAGTAATGAAATCTCCACTGCGCTAAACACAGAATGCTCTCCCTCTCAGGGCTGAATGCAACCAAATCCTCCTCACAGCAATGTTCAGCACCTAGTGTAAAGTCCAGTACCAAAGTCCTTTGCTGTAGTCTCTGGCGCCGAGACCGACGTTAGCAGCAGATCCTTCAAGTCCTGGAAGTGGTGAGGTGGGCGGGATCCCCGCAAGCCTTCAACGAGAGCCCTGGCCGCCCATGACCCTGCACCTCTAGGCCTTCCTTGCAGCACTTTTGGTAGGTACTGACCGCTGCACACTGGACTGAACACCCCCCACCCCCCCACCCCCCCCAGGACCTGCCTGATGTTCTGGAGTCACACACCTCATTCCTTTATCATTCTTTCTCTCCCTCGCTCTCTCGCTCACTCCCTCGCTCGTGCTAACTCCCTCGCTCTCTCCCTTTCTCCCTCGCTCTCGCGCTCACTCCCTCGCTCTCGCGCTCACTCCCTCGCTCAGGCTGGGAAGCTCGGGCCTAAATGACAAAAACAGGGACCATGTGGTTACGCCATTCTGGCTTCGCAGAGCAGATTCTGTTCCTCTCTCTCTCTCTCTCTCTCTCTCTCTCTCTCTCCCTCGCGCTCTCTCTCTCTCTCGCTCTCTCTCTCTCTCTCTCTGCTCAGCTGTTGTGTCTGGTTCGGCTCTCGTGAGCTGCGGTGATGAAATATGGATCCCCTGTTTATGGGTCCTCGCGCTGCAGACGGCCGGCCGTGTGAGCGAGCTGCATTCTTGTGAGAGAAAGAGAGAGAGAGCGCGAGAGCGAGAGATTCCTCCGGGAGCCTCCGAGTGCCGTCATTACAGCTCATCTCCGCCTCGCCGCAGCACCTGCGCTGGGCCTCAGGTCCACTCCACAACCAACATCACCCCGATTTGGCCGCTCTCTGCGGACCAACCTGACGACGAGCCACGGCGGCGCGGCGAGCTTTACTGACCGAGGAGACTCCGCCGAGCCGAAGCATGCCAGCTCGTCTGTTAAGCCTGGTGGAGGTAGTGTCATGGCCTGGGCTGGAACAGGCTCACTGAACACAGGACTTGAAGGATCAGTCTTGGTGCTCTAGATCCCACAGCACAGGACACCTTCCAATGGTCACAGCTGTTTTAGTGGCATGGGGGGACACAGTATTAGGCTGGTGGTTTTAATGTTATGGCTGATAGGTGGATTGGTTTATAGAAAGGATTCAGCGTAGGCGGCGCATCTGTTAAAGCAAGAGCATGGTGTGTGTGTGAGTGTGTGTGTGTGTGTGTGTGTGTGTGTGTGAGTGTGTGTGTGTGTGTGTGTGTGTGTGTGTGTGTGTGTGTGAGTGTGTGTGAGTGTGTGTGTGTGAGTGTGTGCCTGTGTGTGTGTGACAGAAGGACAGGGAAAGATAAGGAAGTGATAAATTGCTACATCTGTTGACTGAGCAGCACATGGGCCGTGTTAATGTCTATTGATTTATACACTGTCAGGATGTGTGTGTGTGTGTGTGTGTGTGTGGGTGGGTGGGTGGGTGGGAGGGGGGGGTGTTTAGCAGTGCATGGATCAGACCTCCACCCACTTGTTGCTGCCCGTCTCATGTAGCTCTACACGCTGCAGGTAAAGTCCTCCATCAGGATTAAGCTGAGTCACAGCTGATGTAACCCACCCGCCCCCCCATGTGTGTGTGTGTGTGTGTGTGTGTGTGTGAAACTCCGTATTCTCCCAAACCGGAGCGAACGTGGACTTGCCCTCCGTGTCCCGCGGGAATTCCCATCGCTGTGTGCAACAGCACAGCTCCGGCCTCGGAAAAGCCCATGAAACCCCCCTCCCCCAAAACACCTCCTCCCTTTAAAGCGACGGTCTGACGAGGAACCCGGTCTTCATCAAATACACGGCCAGCATTAGTCAGCTACGAAGCTAATGTAGCTAACAAGTCATAGAACCTCATAGCCCACCAATTAGCACTGTGGTTAATGTAGCTAACAAGTCATAGAACCTCATAGCCCACCAATTAGCACTGTGGCTAATGTAGCTAACATGTAATAGAACCTCATAGCCCACCAATTAGCACTGTGGCTAATGTAGCTAACAAGTCATAGAACCTCACAGCCCACCAATTAGCACTGTGGCTAATGTGGCTAACAAGTAATTGGAACTCATATTTCACCAATTAGCACTGTAGCTCTCTGCAGGGCTAGACTCTAGACCTCTAGGTGTGCAGTTCAGTTCCTCCGCAGGTCTACACCCTTTGCTTTTCTCCACCCCTCTCCAGTCCTTTCTCTCTCCAGTTCTTCCTCTCCAGTTCTTTCTCTCTCCAGTTCTTCCTCTCCAGTCCTTCCTCTCTCCAGTTCTTCCTCTCTCCAGTCCTTCCTCTCTCCAGTCCTTCCTCTCTCCAGTTCTTCCTCTCTCCAGTCCTTCCTCTCTCCAGTCCTTCCTCTCTCCAGTTCTTCCTCTCTCCAGTCCTTCCTCTCTCCAGTCCTTCCTCTCTCCAGCTCTTCCTCTATTCAGTTCTTCCTCTCTCCAGTTCTTCCTCTCTCCAGTTCTTCCTCTCCAGTTTTTCCTCTCCAGTCCTTCCTCTCCAGTCCTTCCTCTCCAGTTCTTCCTCTCTCCAGTTCTTCCTCTCTCCAGTTCTTCCTCTCTCCAGTTCTTCCTCTTCAGTTCTTCCTCTCCAGTTCTTCCTCTCTCCAGTTCTTCCTCTCTCCAGTTCTTCCTCTCCAGTCCTTCCTCTCCAGTTCTTCCTCTCTCCAGTTCTTCCTCTCCAGTCCTTCCTCTCCAGTTCTTCCTCTCCAGTTCTTCCTCTCTCCAGTTCTTCCTCTCCAGTTCTTCCTCTCTCCAGTTCTTCCTCTCTCCAGTCCTTCCTCTCCAGTTCTTCCCCTCTCCAGTTCTTCCTCTCTCCAGTTCTTCCTCTCCAGTTCTTCCTCTCTCCAGTTCTTCCTCTCTCCAGTTCTTCCTCTCCAATTCTTCCTCTCCAGTCCTTCCTCTCCAGTTCTTCCTCTCCAGTTCTTCCTCTCTCCAGTTCTTCCTCTCCAGTTCTTCCTCTCTCCAGTTCTTCCTCTCTCCAGTCCTTCCTCTCTCCAGTTCTTCCTCTCCAATTCTTCCTCTCTCCAGTTCTTCCTCTCTCCAGTTCTTCCTCTCTCCAGTCCTTCCTCTCCAGTCCTTCCTCTCTCCAGTTCTTCCTCTCTCCAGTTCTTTCTCTCCAGTCCTTCCTCTCTCCAGTTCTTCCTCTCTCCAGTCCTTCCTCTCTCCAGTTCTTCCTCTCTCCAGTTCTTTCTCTCCAGTCCTTCCTCTCTCCAGTTCTTCCTCTCTCCAGTTCTTTCTCTCCAGTCCTTCCTCTCTCCAGTTCTTCCTCTCTCCAGTTCTTTCTCTCCAGTCCTTCCTCTCTCCAGTTCTTCCTCTCTCCAGTCCTTCCTCTCTCCAGTCCTTCCTCTCCAGTCCTTCGTCTCTCCAGTTCTTCCTCTCTCCAGTTCTTCCTCTCTCCAGTTCTTCCTCTCTCCAGTTCTTCCTCTTCAGTTCTTCCTCTCCAGTTCTTCCTCTCTCCAGTTCTTCCTCTCTCCAGTTCTTCCTCTCCAGTCCTTCCTCTCCAGTTCTTCCTCTCTCCAGTTCTTCCTCTCTCCAGTTCTTCCTCTCCAGTCCTTCCTCTCCAGTTCTTCCTCTCCAGTTCTTCCTCTCTCCAGTTCTTCCTCTCCAGTTCTTCCTCTCTCCAGTTCTTCCTCTCTCCAGTCCTTCCTCTCCAGTTCTTCCCCTCTGCAGTTCTTCCTCTCTCCAGTTCTTCCTCTCCAGTTCTTCCTCTCTCCAGTTCTTCCTCTCTCCAGTTCTTCCTCTCCAATTCTTCCTCTCCAGTCCTTCCTCTCCAGTTCTTCCTCTCCAGTTCTTCCTCTCTCCAGTTCTTCCTCTCTCCAGTTCTTCCTCTCTCCAGTCCTTCCTCTCTCCAGTTCTTCCTCTCCAATTCTTCCTCTCTCCAGTTCTTCCTCTCTCCAGTTCTTCCTCTCTCCAGTCCTTCCTCTCCAGTCCTTCCTCTCTCCAGTTCTTCCTCTCTCCAGTTCTTTCTCTCCAGTCCTTCCTCTCTCCAGTTCTTCCTCTCTCCAGTCCTTCCTCTCTCCAGTCCTTCCTCTCCAGTCCTCCCTCTCTCCAGTCCTTCCTCTCTCCAGTCCTCCCTCTCTCCAGTTCTTCCCCTCTGCAGTTCTTCCTCTCTCTAGTTCTTTCTCTCCAGTTCTTCCTCTCTCCAGCTCTTCCTCTCTCCAGTTCTTCCTCTCTCCAGTCCTTCCTCTCTCCAGTTCTTCCTCTCCCCAGTCCTTCCTCTCTCCAGTTCTTTCTCTCCAGTTCTTCCTCTCTCCAGTTCTTCCTCTCTCCAGTTCTTCCTCTCCAGCTCTTCCTCTCTCCAGTTCTTCCTCTCCAGTTCTTCCTCTCTCCAGTTCTTCCTCTCCAGTTCTTCCTCTCTCCAGTTCTTCCCCTCTGCAGTTCTTCCTCTCTCTAGTTCTTTCTCTCCAGTTCTTCCTCTCTCCAGCTCTTCCTCTCTCCAGTTCTTCCTCTCTGCAGTTCTTCCTCTCTCTAGTTCTTTCTCTCCAGTTCTTCCTCTCCAGTTCTTCCTCTCTCCAGTCCTTCCTCTCCAGTCCTTCCTCTCTCCAGTTCTTTCTCTCCAGTCCTTCCTCTCTCCAGTCCTTCCTCTCTCCAGTTCTTCCTCTCTCCAGTCCTTCCTCTCTCCAGTCCTTCCTCTCTCCAGTTCTTTCTCTCCAGTTCTTCCCCTCTCCAGTCCTTCCTCTCTCCAGTCCTTCCTCTCTCCAGTTCTTCCTCTCTCCAGTCCTTCCTCTCTCCAGTTCTTCCTCTCTCCAGTCCTTCCTCTCTCCAGTTCTTCCTCTCTCCAGTTCTTTCTCTCTCCAGTTCTTCCTCTCTCTAGTCCTTCCTCTCTCCAGTTCTTCCTCTCTCCAGTCCTTCCTCTCTCCAGTTCTTCCTCTCTCCAGTTCTTTCTCTCCAGTTCTTCCTCTCTCCAGTCCTTCCTCTCTCCAGTCGTTCCTCTCTCCAGTTCTTCCTCTCTCCAGTCCTTCCTCTCTCCAGTTCTTCCTCTCTCCAGTTCTTCCTCTCTCCAGTCCTTCCTCTCTCCAGTTCTTCCTCTCTCCAGTCCTTCCTCTCTCCAGTTCTTCCTCTCCAGTTCTTCCTCTCTCCAGTTCTTCCTCTCTCCAGTTCTTCCTCTCTCCAGTCCTTCCTCTCTCCAGTCGTTCCTCTCTCCAGTTCTTCCTCTCTC
Organism: Salminus brasiliensis; assembly: GCF_030463535.1. Classification (NCBI taxonomy): domain Eukaryota; kingdom Metazoa; phylum Chordata; class Actinopteri; order Characiformes; family Bryconidae; genus Salminus; species Salminus brasiliensis. Next base: position 33,834,155 of record NC_132899.1, on the reverse strand, counting down.
CAGTCCTTCCTCTCTCCAGTTCTTCCTCTCTCCAGTTCTTCCTCTCTCCAGTCCTTCCTCTCTCCAGTTCTTCCTCTCTCCAGTCCTTCCTCTCTCCAGTCCTTCCTCTCTCCAGTTCTTCCTCTCCAGTTCCTCCCCTCTGCAGTTCTTCCTCTCTCCAGTTCTTCCTCTCTCCAGTCCTTCCTCTCCAGTTCTTCCTCTCTCCAGTTCTTCCTCTCTCCAGTTCTTCCTCTCTCCAGTTCTTCCTCTCCACCTAACCACTGGTTAGGTGCTGGTTCTCCATCATACCAGTTTTGAAAACCTAACATTTACTGGTTACTGATGGTTCACCATGATACCAGCTCTACAAATCTACTGGTTTATACTGGTGTGGTGCTTGTATGGTGCTGGTTATCCATCATTCCATTATTCCAAACACAATCTTTACTGGTTTATACTGGTGTTGTTCTGATTTACCATCATACCAGTGCCACAAATCCACCATATACTGGTTTATGCCGGTTTACCATCATACCAGTGCCACAAATCCACCATATACTGGTTTATGCCGGTTTACCATCATACCAGTGCCACAAATCCACCATATACTGGTTTATGCTGGTTTACCATCATACCAGTGCCACAAATCCACTTTATACTGGTTTATACTGGTTTATGCCAGTTTACCACCATACCAGTGCCACAAATCCACCATATACTGGTTTATGCCAGTTTACCATCATATCAGCGCTACAAATCCACCATATACTGGTTTATGCCGGTTTATGCCAGTTTACCATCATACCAATGCCACAAATCCACCATATACTGGTTTATGCTGGTTTACCATCATACCAGTGCCACAAATCCACTTTATACTGGTTTATACTGGTTTATGCCAGTTTCCCACCATACCAGTGCCACAAATTCACCATATACTGGTTTATGCCAGTTCACCATCATACCAGTGCCACAAATCCACTTTATACTGGTTTATGCCAGTTTACCATCATACCAGTGCCACAAATCCACCATATACTGGTTTATGCCAGTTTACCATCATACCAGTGCCACAAATCCACTTTATACTGGTTTATGCCAGTTTACCATCATACCAGTGCCACAAATCCACCATATACTGGTTTATGCCAGTTTACCATCATACCAGTGCCACAAATCCACCATATACTGGTTTATGCCAGTTCACCATCATACCAGTGCCACAAATCCACCATATACTGGTTTATGCTGGTTTACCATCATACCAGTGCCACAAATCCACTTTATACTGGTTTATACTGGTATGGTGCCGGTCTACCCTCCTACCAGTGTTGAAAACCCAACATGTACTGGTTACTGATGGTTCACCAGGATACCAGCGCCACAAATCCACCTTGTACTGGTTTATACTGGTGTGGTGTTTGTATGTCTGGTTTCTGCTCCTCTAGTGCTGGTTTTACCTCATTCAAACCACAAGTATCAGCTGTTTCACATAACGCCAGTAACCCGACCCGCCCCGACCCGAACCGACCCGAACCGACCTGACCATGCAAACCTCAATACCACCCCCCCCAAGTCAAACTGGACTCACCTGACTCATCAGAACTTTGCTGATCATTTTGAGAGGTTCCAGTTTAAGAGCTTTCTCCCTTTCCTCAGCCTGTGAACACATGCTGCATTAACACACCTGCAAAAGAATGGCGCCCCTAGTGGCCCGGCATGATCCAACAAACCAAAAGTTAGCACGTTAGGCTAAGGTAAACCTGTTAGCCAAAGTGAGCATGCTAGGCTAAGGTAAACCTGTTAGCCAAAGTTAGCATGTTAGGCTAAGGTAAACCTGTTAGCCAAGGTTAGCACATTAGGCTAAGGTAAACCTGTTAGCCAAAGTGAGCACATTAGGCTAAGGTAAACCCGTTAGCCAAAGTTAGCACGTTAGGCTAAGGTAAACCTGTTAGCCAAAGTTAGCATGTTAGGCTAAGGTAAACCTGTTAGCCAAGGTTAGCTTGTTAGGCTAAGGTAACATTAATCTGTTAGCTAGGGTTAGCCTGTGTTAGGCTGAGGTAAATCTGTTAGCCAAAATTAGCATGCTAGGCTAAGGTAAACTTGTTAGCCAAGGTTAGCGTGTTAGGCTAAGCTAACCCTAATTTGTTATCTAGGGTTAGCCTGTGTTAGTCTGAGGTGCACCTGTTAGCCAAGGTTAGCGTGTTAGGCTAAGGTAACATTAATATGTTAGCTCGGGTTAGCCTGTGTTAGGCTAAGGTAAACCTGTTAGCCAAAGTTAGCATGTTAGGCTAAGGTAAACATGTTAGCCAAAGTTAGCCTGTATTAGTCTGAGGTAACCCTAATCTGTTAGCTCGGGTTAGCCTGTGTTAGGCTGAGGTAACCCTAATCTGTTAGCTCGGGTTAGCCTGTGTTAGTCTGAGGTAACCCTAATCTGTTAGCTCGGGTTAGCCTGTGTTAGTCTGAGGTAACCCTCATGTTGTTAGCTCGGGTTAGCCTGTGTTAGACTGAGGTAACCCTAATCTGTTAGCTTGGGTTAGCCTGTGTTAGGCTGAGGTAACCCTAATCTGTTAGCTCGGGTTAGCCTGTGTTAGTCTGAGGTAACCCTAATCTGTTAGCTCGGGTTAGCCTGTGTTAGGCTGAGGTAACCCTAATCTGTTAGCTCGGGTTAGCCTGTGTTAGACTGAGGTAACCCTAATCTGTTAGCTCGGGTTAGCCTGTGTTAGGCTGAGGTAACCCTAATCTGTTAGCTCGGGTTAGCCTGTGTTAGTCTGAGGTAACCCTCATGTTGTTAGCTTGGGTTAGCCTGTGTTAGTCTGAGGTAACCCTAATCTGTTAGCTCGGGTTAGCCTGTGTTAGTCTGAGGTAACCCTAATCTGTTAGCTCAGGTTAGCCTGTGTTAGTCTGAGGTAACCCTAATCTGTTAGCTCGGGTTAGCCTGTGTTAGGCTGAGGTAACCCTAATCTGTTAGCTCAGGTTAGCCTGTGTTAGTCTGAGGTAACCCTAATCTGTTAGCTTGGGTTAGCCTGTGTTAGTCTGAGGTAACCCTAATCTGTTAGCTCAGGTTAGCCTGTGTTAGTCTGAGGTAACCCTAATCTGTTAGCTCGGGTTAGCCTGTGTTAGTCTGAGGTAACCCTAATCTGTTAGCTCGGGTTAGCCAGCGCAGTGGATGACTTCCTTTGTCCCTCTTCTGAAGTTCTCTGCCGAAGTTCATGTTCTTGGGGTGACCTGGCGACGAGTACTTCCGGCAGAGCACATGCAGAAATGTGAAAACGGCCTATTGGGCTCCGCCACCGGTCCGAATGTGAAAGTGCTACTTCCTGTGCGGTGGGCGTCGGTTGCTGGGAGACGAGCGGGCCGCTCTCCGTCCATCCCAGTTTCTTCCCTCCCCCAGAATGTTTGGCTGGCTGTCGCGTATTGATGTACAGTTTCCTCTGAGCCCCAGCGAGGGCTTTCTGTGCTTTCTAAAGGGAGGAAATGGGGGTGTGCTCCGAGGTCAAACGGTCCCTTTTGTGGCGCCCCTGGGGGACAATGACGGTGGGGCGATGCAATGTGGGGGCAAGGTGGTGGGGAGGGTGAGTAAGCTGTCCCAGGATGGAACGGTGGGTGGATAGCGACGTTTGGGAGCTGCGTTGCTGCCAGAGTCAACGTGGAAGAAGACTTATACAGTCTGAAAAAAGGGGCTTTTCAAAGAGGGTTCTTTACCAAAGGCAAAAGGGTTCTTTACCTGGCTAAAGGGTTCTTTAACTTTGTAAATGGTTCTATACAGAACCTTTAAAACATGGTTCGATGTAAATATGGTTTTGCGGGTCCAAGAACCCTTTTTCAAAAAGGAAGAAAAGGAAGGACGGCCCATGACCCTAAACTCTTCGGTGGTTCCTAAGGTTCTTCAGTGGTTCCTCGCCAAAGGCAGTTGATCTTCATATGACCATGACACCTCAAAGAACCTTTTGGGTTCTCTTTAGACCAGTGACTAAGACTAAGGACGTCTTTTGCAGGACTATATAGAACTGAGTGCTAAGAGTGTACAGTCCTGAGAGAGGGTTCTTTAAATGTTCTTTACTAAAGGCAGTGGCTCTCTTTCGATTGGTGGAACACCTTTCGCAGATGGTTCTACGTAGCACCATTGTAGCAAAGAACCCTTTTTTTATTGCTATACAGAACCCTCTCTCTTTTTGAGCGTTGGTATTTATCGTTGCGTAGACCCTGCAAAGAAAACAGGCCCGCTCCCCTGGACGTTCTCCTGCTCCTGATGTTTTTAATGGGTTCTCTTCAGGCCGAGCTGTTCCTTGTTTTTCATTTCTCTGCTCGGCAAAACGAGGCCACGGGATAATTACGCCTTCCCTGTCATTAGAACATTTTCTCGTTTGCTTAATTGTGATTCTGCGGGTGTTTCTTGGACCGATACGCCGGGACACACTGCGTGCAGCACACACACACACACACACACACACACACACACATTGTAAAATAACCCCAGCTTCATCAGAACCCGCCTGCGTTGTTTACTTTTTTTAATCTGACGTGGGTTCCGGACTACATGCCTCGTGCCGTTTTCAGCCATTTGCACATTTTCATGAGCTCGGCTTTGGAATTTTTATGGCCATATTGTTACCGAACTGGAAAATCGCCAGATTCAGACCTAAACCCTCCTCAACTCCACACACACCACCTCCCCACCCACCCCAAACCACCCTTCTTCTCCATGTTATTTTGCATTTGAAAGGACCACCCATTGGGCCTGTAGGGGAGCGAATCCTTGCGAGCGGCCTGTTTGGAATATTAATGGCTTTCTCTTGGGAAAACTGCCTACGAGATGGGGAAAGAGCCGCTCCGCCGTGCAGCCCATCCCACTTCCGCTCAGCTGTCTGCAGGAGGAACGCGAGGGTACGTGCTCCTGGAGCTCCTGTCCAGCTCTGGAGGAGAGAGAATCTCTCTGGAACTGATCTGAGCTCAGCAGTGGTTCCATCGCTCCGCCATGCATGTCTCCATGCAGACCTTCCAGAGGCAGGCCGACCAGCTGGTGTGGGTTCTTTTAGTAAAAGAACCCATCCTGCACTCTCCCTATGACTTGAAATGAGAGTGGAACCTTTATTTGGAGCTGTATAGAACCATCTTTGGTGTTATGTACACTGTAAGCAATAAAGGTTCTATATAAGACTGAAAAATAGGGTTCTTTAACTTGTATATCAATAGTGGAACCTTTTTTGGAGCTGTATAGAACCTATAGATCTTTTGTGTTATATACACTGTAAGCAATAAAGGTTCTATGCAGGACTGAAATAGGGTTCTTTAACTTGTATATCACTAATGGAACCTTTTTATGGTGATGTATAGAACCTATAGATCTTTTGTGTTATATACACTGTAAGCAATAAAGGTTCTATATAGGACTGAAAAATAGGGTTCTTTAACTTGTATATCAATAGTGGAACCTTTTTTGGTGATGTATAAAACCTATAGATCTTTTGTGTTATATACACTGTAAGCAATAAAGGTTCTATATAGGACTGAAAAAAGGGTTCTTTAACTTGTATATCACTAATGGAACCTTTTTATGGTGATGTATAGAACCTATAGATCTTTTGTGTTATATAAACTGTAAGCAATAAAGGTGTATATCAATAGTGGAACCTTTTTTTGGTGCTATGTACACTGTAAGCAATAAAGGTTCTATATAAGACTGAACAATAGGGTTCTTTAACTTGTATATCAATAGTGGAACCTTTTTTTGGTGCTATGTACACTGTAAGCAATAAAGGTTCTATATAAGACTGAACAATAGGGTTCTTTAACTTGTATATCAATAGTGGAACCTTTTTTTGGTGCTATGTACACTTTAAGCAATAAGGGTTCTACAGTCTTAATGACTGAAAATGGGTTCTTTAATAATGGTAGTGGAACCTTTTTGGTGCTATGTAGAAACTTCTTTGGTGCTATGTACACTTCAGGCAATAAAGGGTTCTGCATTATTGATGACTGAAAATGGGTTCTTTAACAATGGTAGTGGAAATCTTTTTTGTCCTGTTGACATTTTAAGCAATAACGGTTCCATATAGGTCTGGAAACCGGTTCTTTACCTCACCTTTTCTGCTAAATGGAACCATTTCAAAAAGGCTGTATATGGAATCTTCTACAAAAGGTAATTGGAGAACCCTTTAAGCATTTACAGCACTTTTGCTTTTACTGAAGAACTTTCCGTCTTCCAACTAGAACCACTGTCTTTACTAAAGAACCCTTGAAAAAAGTGAGGAACACTAAACCAGCACTTCCGAGAACATCAGTAGGAAAACATGGGCAGAACATCCCGTGATCCAGTGGAGTGAGAGGCGTCGATGATGACAACACTGGGGTGCTTTTTGGTTCTGTGGGCCCGACAGCTCCCTCCCCCCCTCGGCAGGCTGAGAAAAACAGCCACGTGAGACAGGCCGTCAGAACCGCCACCGTTCCGCCGGCGCGAGAGCGAGAGCAAGGGCTCCTAATGGCTTTCTCAGATGGTCAGGCTTACGTCTTTCTCTCTCCCTCGCTCTCTCACTCTTTGCCCTTCCCCGTCTCCTGACAGCCCACATCTCCGTCAGCGGAGCCAAACAGATGTGCTCCCTCCCCACGACTGCAGAGGAGCTTCAGGCATCTCCAGATTTCCACAGCTACAGCCGCTGGAGAACTGCTAGAGGTTCCGTATTCGCTTATCTAGCACCGAGAGCTGCGGCCATGTGCAAAACCTTTAATGCCATGTATTGGTGTGAGTGTAAATAAAAACATAAATCATACAAATTAATAAATCATTAAAAACAAGTCTTCCACTATTTGGACAAAAGTATTGGGACACCTGCTCATTCATTCCCTGCTTCTTCTGAAATCAAGGCTATTACAGTCCAGGGAAGGAAACTACTTCTACTAGATACTAGATACTAGAGCACTGCTGTGAGGATTTGATTGCATTCAGTGACAAGAGCGATAGGAAGGTCTCCCCAACTCAGTCCATCGAGGGGCTTTAGACCCCACGCCTAAATAGCCCACGCCTGGGTTCTATTTTAGAGTCCTATTCAATTCTATTCTATATCAGGGACTAGACAAGCTGTGTGTGCATGTATGTGTGTGTGTGTGTGTGCATTTGCACATCTGTGTCAGCAACGGGTGCAACTCGATATAGTTGAATGCAGTCATTAGAAGGGGTGTCCACAAACATTTGGCCATATAGCCATAGTCTCAGTTTGCGATTAGTGGTGTGACGAAGAGAAGGACCTGTTCTGTCACCCAGCGGTGGGTGCGGTCAGTATTTCCTTTCCCTGACCGTCGAGTCCCTTGAATAATATAAAATAATAAAACATAAAAATAGCTGAATGAGTGTTCTGCACCCTTAGAACCCTAGTATAGAACCGTGTTTCCTCCTAGCGCGCTAGCTAACACTGTTTTTGTTTGTTTGTCTGTTTTATGGAAATATAAAAATGAAACAGAACAGGTTGAGCTTTTGTTTGAGATATTTTTTTTTCTTTTATTGCAAATATCATAAAAAAGATGATGCTTCCTGGAAGAAAAACGTTAAATCTGCTGCAAAACGAGACAAGAGAGTTGGTTCGGATGGCGTAACTTCAGCACTCAGGGTTCGAGGTCAGATTAGATGGCTGGATCTCTAAACAAGAACAAGCTAACAAAAGACAAAACAGCTTCAGAGCTTCGTATAAAAACAAACAAACAAACAACATAACAGTTCCAGTCGGAGACGGATTAGGAATCGCGAACAGTACTTCATCGATATGCGCTAGCAAAGAAAGGACGGAAGAAAGGACGGAATCCGAAAAAATAAAGCATTTAAAATAGAAACATCTACATACGATAAATAAACATTACGACGATTAACAAACTGTACCGTATTAAGGAGCCCCCCTCGGGCTTGGCGGCTTGTAAAGAAAAAGAAAAAAAAAAACGAACAAACAAACAAACAATGAAACGAACAAACGAACGAAAACAAAAACAATGAATTAGTCCTTTAAAGTATTAACGAATACAATGCTCATAATTACTTTGAAATAAAATTAATGCTAATAAATAAATTAGAGGGGTTAAGACTGCGAGAGATGAGACTGGTACGACTGTCAGGCACTAAGGAAACTCTCAGCTGCCAGCCTGGCGTCCTCTTCCGTCCACCTGCCACGACACCACACACAGCAGCCACTCCAGGCAGATACCAGGCAGGCACTGGTGGCACTCAGGGGAATAATAATAATAATAATAATAATAATAAAAAACGTCTCCGTAAATCAGTCCGTAACAGTCTGTGGTGGGAATCGCGGAGGAGAAGATAAGTAAAACGTTGAACGCAGCGTAAAAACGTATCCAACGAGGCGAGACGGGACAGGACGGGACCGGACAGGACGGGACTACTGCGAGGGAGTGGTTCAGTAAAAAATAGAGCTTTTTTTCTAAAGAAGTGTTAAAATAATCCCTCCAATCGGCCGGTTTTATAAACGGTACGAAAACATACACAGTACATACTAAAGTACGATAATTAAAGTCCTCACAGAGGATTCTCTTTTCTCAGAAAAAAAAATAGACATATCTAGTCGTGGCGTCAGGCTTGTGTCGTTCGTGTGTTTGTGTTTTTTAAGGCACGTCGTGTCTTCTTCTCGAAGTCCAGCTTTCCTTCCGCAGGAGAATTCAAGTGTCCGTGTGTAATCAGTCTGCGTGAGGGGTGGAGGGGCCGTCCGCCTTGCTGTACAGTCTTAAGCGCAGAGCACTGAGCGTGTCCCTTCAGGGTCTCGTGAGCTGTGTGTAGACGGGCTGCTGGTCCCAGTGCTGGGGGCTGTGGCCGGCCGACGGGATGGAGGGCACCCCGGCCGAGTCGGTGATGGGGGTGTACATGGGCCTCTGGCTGGGGCTCACGTAGCTGAAGGTGGAGTAGAGCCCGGAGCCCTGGCCTGCGGCGTGGCTGTAATAGGAGGCGGCTGCGCCCTGCTGGTCACCGTAGTCGTACTGCGCCCGGCTGATGGAGGGAAAGGAGGAGGCGGTGTAGTGCTGCAGGTTAAAGGAGCCGTAGGTGACGTGCTGCGGCGAGCCCTGCTGCTCGCTGTAGTGGCTGGGGCTCAGCTGCTCCGTCTTGATGTGTGTGGTGGTCCTCTGCTGGCCCTGATCCCCGCCACTGCTGGCACCCAGCTGGGTCAGGGAGTGCTGCTGCTGTTGTTGCTGTTGCTGTTGAGGCGGCTGCTGCCCACCCTGGGGGCTCCCGCTCTGGGTCTTGCTCATCCAGCCGCTCCCTGCCGCAGCCTGGCCAACTGTGCCGGCGCCAGCCAGGCTGTAGCCGCCCACGTATGCGGCGCCCGGGTGCCCGTTGGGAGGCAGGTACTGGTCGAACTCGGCCACGTCGAAGCTCTCCATGTGCGAGATGACGTCACTGCTCAGCTCGCCGATGTCCACGTCGCGGAAGTCGATGTTGAGCTGCCGTCCGCCGCCGCTGACGCTGACGCCTTCCTGGAGCGGCCGGCCTTCACGCTTAAGGTCCACTTTGCCCGGCTGGGTGTCGATTTTGGGGGTGGTGGGGGGAGTCGGAGGACCTTGGGACTGGCCTGTGTTTTGGAGAGGGAGGGAGGGAGGGACAAAAAGGGAGAACATTGAGCACAGCTGACGCAACACTTGCAGTAAAACAACGAAACAACGAGCCCCGCTGGACGAGAAAACGTCCCGGGAACCCGAGACTCCAGGACTCACCTCCTTGCTCGCTGGGGGAGTGCACCTCTCCCATGCTGGATGCCGGGGAGTCGGCCTGCTGGAGCGCTTTGAAGATGGCGTTGGGAGACACGTGAGCATGCTCGGGGCCTTCCTCCGCCTCGCCTGAGCCGTTCTTGACGGACTTCCTCCGCCGCGGCTGATACTTGTAGTCTGGGTGATCCTTCTTGTGCTGCACGCGCAGGCGCTCTGCCTCCTCCACAAAGGGACGCTTCTCCACGTCGTTCAGCAGCCTGCGGCACAGAGGAGGGAAAGACACTGAGGATGGGAACGCACGGAGCCCGCACGGCGACTGACGGGGTCTAGTGCGAGCCTGGTAACTCCGAGCTTGCAGGAAATAAACATGGCATGCATCATGAAGTTGTAAAAACACAGCTCGTAATGTAAGCCCTGCCATTGTACGGGACGTACCAGCCTCTAAAATGTGGCCCACCACAACTCCTCATCTCCAAACTTCAAAGACTTCTCCAACTTCTTCTCAGAACTTTCCTTAATTTCCCCCATAAGCTCTACCTCGCAAACTCGCCCCATAACCTCCCATACCTCCACAGCTTGTACTCTCCAGGTGTAGCTCCATACCTCCTACAGTCCAAGCGTAACTCTGCGAACACAGCTCCATAACTTCTACCCCCACCCCTCCACCCCACCCTCGCGATGCTCGCCCCCATGCCCTGTCCCATGCCCTGCCCCATGCCCAGCCCTCCTCGCACTCACCTCCACAGCTTGCCCAGGGTTTTGCTGAGCTCGGCGTTGTGGAGATGGGGGTACTGGTCCGCCAGTTTCCTGCGCGCGGCCTGCGCCCACACCATGAACGCGTTCATCGGTCTCTTCACGTGCGGCTTGTTCTTGCTCGAGCCGTTCACGCGCACCGGCATAGGCACGAGCGTCCAGTCGTAGCCCTTCAGCACCTGCGTGACGGCCTCGCGGATGCACACGGGGAACTTCTCGTCCATCTCGTCCTTCTTGAAGTCCCCCAGGCGGCTCTCGGCCGCGGCGCGGTCGGTGTCGGAGCCCGAGGCGGAGGGGCACGGGGAGCCGGCCGAGTCCTCGGACAGGCTGGGGCTCGGGGCGTCGGACAGACCCTTCTCTTGCTCGTCCGTCATCTTCAGGAAGGGGTCGAGGAGATTCATGCGAGCGGCGCGCGGAGAGGAAGAGGAAGAAGAATCACGGTCCTCAACACAGCGGAAAGTCCAGCTCGCGCGCTTAGCACTGCAAAGAGACCGATGTCCACCGCTGGGGAAGTGCACGCGCAGCTGCTGTGCCGGTGCTGAGGAGAGGCAGACGGATCCCGCGCGCTTACAGTCGCTCAGCCCCTCTCTCTCTATGTCTCTCTCTCTCTCTCTCTCTCTATGTCTCTCTCTCTCTCTCTCTATGTCTCTCTCTCTCTCTCTCTCTCTCTCTGCGAGTGTATCTCTCTCTCTCGCGCTCGCGCTCTCCCAGCTTCAGCTCTGTGTGTTTTAGTCCTCGGTGCAGTCTGGAACGTCAGCTGTATCCGCGCGCGCGCTACTTTATCAGGGCGCTCGCTGCGCCATTGGCCAGAGGGCTCATGACGCCACGGAGGCGAACCCGCCCCTAATCTCCTCCTCCCTGCTTCTCCTCCTCCTCCGTCACCCCCATCTACACTCCACAGATACACTCCACCAGATACACTCCACCAGATACACTCCACAGATACACTCCACCATCTACACTCCACCAGATACACTCCACCAGATACACTCCACAGATACACTCCACCATCTACACTCCACCAGATACACTCCACCAGATACACTCCACAGATACACTCCTCCATCTACACTCCACCATCTACACTCCACAGATACACTCCACAGATACACTCCACCATCTACACTCCACCATCTACACTCCACAGATACACTCCACCAGATACACTCCACCATCTACACTCCACCAGATACACTCCACCATCTACACTCCACCATCTACACTCCACCAGATACACTCCACAGATACACTCCACCATCTACACTCCACCATCTACACTCCACAGATACACTCCACCAGATACACTCCACAGATACACTCCACCATCTACACTCCACCATCTACACTCCACCATCTACACTCCACCATCTACACTCCACAGATACACTCCACAGATACACTCCACCATCTACACTCCACCATCTACACTCCACCAGATACACTCCACCAGATACACTCCACCAGATACACTCCACAGATACACTCCACCATCTACACTCCACCATCTACACTCCACCAGATACACTCCACCAGATACACTCCACAGATACACTCCACCAGATACACTCCACCAGATACACTCCACAGATACACTCCACCAGATACACTCCACCAGATACACTCCACAGATACACTCCACCATCTTCACTCCATCAGATACACTCCACAGATACACTCCACCATCTACACTCCACCATCTACACTCCACCAGATACACTCCACCAGATACACTCCACCATCTACACTCCCCAGATACACTCCACCATCTACACTCCCCAGATACACTCCACAGATACACTCCACCAGATACACTCCACAGATACACTCCACCAGATACACTCCACCATCTACACTCCCCAGATACACTCCACCATCTACACTCCCCAGATACACTCCCCAGATACACTCCACAGATACACTCCACCAGATACACTCCCCAGATACACTCCCCAGATACACTCCACCAGATACACTCCACCATCTACACTCCACAGATACACTCCACCAGATACACTCCACCAGATACACTCCCCAGATACACTCCCCAGATACACTCCACAGATACACTCCCCAGATACACTCCACCATCTACACTCCCCAGATACACTCCACAGATACACTCCACCAGATACACTCCACAGATACACTCCACCAGATACACTCCACCATCTACACTCCCCAGATACACTCCACCATCTACACTCCCCAGATACACTCCCCAGATACACTCCACAGATACACTCCACCAGATACACTCCCCAGATACACTCCCCAGATACACTCCACCAGATACACTCCACCATCTACACTCCACAGATACACTCCACCAGATACACTCCACCAGATACACTCCCCAGATACACTCCCCAGATACACTCCACAGATACACTCCACAGATACACTCCACCAGATACACTCCACAGATACACTCAATCAGATACACTCCACCAGATACACTCCACCATCTACATTCCCCAGATACACTCCACAGATACACTCCACAGATACACTCCACCAGATACACTCCACCAGATACACTCCACAGATACACTCCACCATCTACACTCCACCAGATACACTCCACCATCTACACTCCACAGATACACTCCACCAGATACACTCCACCAGATACACTCCACCAGATACACTCCACCATCTACACTCCACAGATACTCTCCACCAGATACACTCCACCAGATACACTCCACCAGATACACTCCACCAGCCAGGACAGAACTTCATTATTAAACCTAAACAAATACAGCAGTACTAAACTAATACTGCTGTAGTACTGTACTACTGGACTACTGTACTAATGTAATACTGTATCACTGTACTACTGTACTACTGTAATACTGTACTAATATACTAATGTACTACTGCAATACTGCACTGCTGTACTACTGTAATACTGTACTACTGTACTAATATACTAATGTACTACTGCAATACTGCACTGCTGTACTACTGTAATACTGAACTGCTGTACTAATATACTAATGTACTACTGCAATACTGCACTGCTGTACTACTGTAATACTGTACTACTGTACTAATATACTAATGTACTACTGCAATACTGTACTGCTGTACTACTGTAATACTGAACTGCTGTACTAATATACTAATGTACTACTGCAATACTGTACTGCTGTACTACTGTAATACTGAACTGCTGTACTAATATACTAATGTACTACTGCAATACTGCACTGCTGTACTACTGTAATACTGAACTGCTGTACTAATATACTAATGTACTACTGCAATACTGCACTGCTGTACTACTGTAATACTGTACTACTGTACTAATAAACTAATGTACTACTGCAATACTGTACTGCTGTACTACTGTAATACTGAACTGCTGTACTAATAAACTAATGTACTACTGCAATACTGCACTGCTGTACTAATATACTAATGTACTACTGCAATACTGAACTGCTGTACTACTGTAATACTGTACTACTGTACTACTGCAATACTGCACTGCTGTACTACCGTAATACTGTACTACTGTACTAATATACTAATGTACTACTGCAATACTGCACTGCTGTACTACTGTAATACTGAACTGCTGTACTACTGTAATACTGTACTACTGTACTACTGCAATACTGCACTGCTGTACTACTGTAATACTGAACTGCTGTACTACTGTAATACTGTACTAATATACTAATGTACTACTGCAATACTGCACTGCTGTACTACTGTAATACTGTACTAATATACTAATGTACTACTGCAATACTGAACTGCTGTACTAATATACTAATGTACTACTGCAATACTGCACTGCTGTACTACTGTAATACTGTACTAATATACTAATGTACTACTGCAATACTGCACTGCTGTACTAATATACTAATGTACTACTGCAATACTGCACTGCTGTACTACTGTAATACTGAACTGCTGTACTACTGTAATACTGTACTACTGTACTAATATACTAATGTACTACTGTAATGCTGTACTACTGGACCTTTGTAACACTGGACCACTAGTACTGTAGTTCTAATAGTGAGGTGCTGCTGTACTAATATTTCTGTGCTCTTGTACCGATACTGTTATATTATTGTACTAATATTACTGTACTAGTGCTGCTGTACTGCTGTTGCACTGTTGTGCTGATACCGCTACACTAGGAATGAGTGTAATGCGTCACCTGTAGTGTGGATCTGCTCCCACTGCAGCTGGAGGAGTTTAAAGAGCATGGAGGATTAGGTCTAAGACTAGAACTCCTCCAGCTACTTCATTAAGAGTACACACACACACACACACACACACACACACACACACACACACACACACTGTCGTGTGGGGGCAGTGAGCGCAACAGTTGGGCAGCATGTTGTTGCAGTTCCACGTTTCACCCTTAGGGGGAGACAGCGGTCCAACAAAATTGAAGGGCCATCAGCGCGAGGCATAATGTTTTCTTTCATTTCCCACCCCCATCCCAACAAGGTCACGCCCGCGTGTTGTGAACCGCCAATCCCAGCATTGGGGGCGGGGCTTGCCTGAAAACGGGTGGGGAATAAAGAATGCTTGTAGGAACAAAACAAACGAAGGTCTCCAAATGTTTGGAGATATCTGGAATCATGACTGTCAGCCAGCAGTGGCAGCCTCTAGATGCTGGAACATTGCTGTGAGGTGGATTTGATTGCATACAGCCTCACAGGAGTGAGAGCATCAGTCAGGTCAGGGTCTGATGTTGGATCACTCCAACTCATCCCAAAACTTCTGGATGGAGCTCCTCCACCACCACCAGCATTCCAGAGAACACAGTTCCTCCACTGCTCCACAGCTCAATCCCCTCTAGCCCACGCCAGGCATTATTAAGCAGCACGGTGACCAGAGCATGCCGTTTCATTGGTCAGTGCTTTTCTAAGGAGATTATGCAAGGCACAAGAGCGAGTGGGCCTGTATTTACACACTATTTCAATGGACAAAAGTATTGGGACACCTGCTCATCCATTGTTTCTTCTGAAATCAAGGGCAACGAAAAGAGTTCTTCCCGCTTTTGTTTGGAGCTTAGTAGATTTAGAGCATTGCTGTGAGAATTTGATTGCATTCAACTCAACCCAATTCATCCCAAAGTACTGGATGGAGCTCCACTACCACCATCATTCCAGAGAACACAGTTCCTCCACTGCTCCACAGCTCCTCAATGCTGGGGGGCTTTATCCCCCTCTATAGCCCACGCCTGGCATTATTAGGCAGCAAGGTGACCAGAGCATGCCGTTTCATTGGTCAGTGCTTTTCTAAGGACAAGCACAAGAGCGAGTGGGCCTGTATATACACACTATTTAAATGGACAAAAGTATTGGGACACCTGCTCATTTATTGTTTCTTCTGAAAACTAGGGCATCTTCCACTTTTGTTTGGAGCTTAGGAGATTATATATATATATTTAGCCTTTTGGATTATATAAACAAATATTATATATACACATACACACACTATATGTCCAAATGTTTGTGGACATCTGATGAATGCATATATATATATATATATATATATATATACACATATATATGTGTGTCTCTGGAGAGTCGTGTGCAGTTGGGGCGTAAGTGTGTGTGTGTGTGTGTGTGTGTGTGTACTGTATATGCTGAGTGGACTGTGTGTAAAAAGAGCAAAAGCAGATCTCCAGAACTGGATCAGTTGATTTTAGTTCATTTCATGCTGCTGATTTGCAGGCCTCAGGTGATAACTTTAATTAACTCTCTCTCTCTCTCTCTCTCTCTCTCTCTCTCTCAGTCTCAGTCTCTCTCTCTCTCTCTCTCTTCCAGGGCGGACTGGGAGCAAAGCAGGCCTCTGGATGTTGTTACCTTGTTTGCTTGCTCAATGTCAGCCCCTCGCAACGCAGAATCAGTCAGTAATCCTATCTGCCCCGCTGCCTTAATTAAGGCCCCCGCTTGCAAGCACAGAACAGCGACTGTGCGTCCCGGTTCCTCCGCGCCTTGTCACACCGCGTTTATTTACACTGACTCTGCTTATTTAAGTTGTTCACTTGAAGCACAAACAGAACAGACCTTCTTAGACTCCTGTCAGTTGCGCGTTGGGTCTTGTAGCAGCGCTGCCTCGCTAATAGGAAGGAGAGGCTTTCGTTTATTTGGAAACAGCATTTAGTCAAACGCCCCCTTTTCAGCGCGGGCTGTTAGCAGCTGATCTCCGAGCACACGAGGAACGACAACGGGGCCTTTAGAACCCTAATCTGAAGAGTACAAGGGCTTGAGTGTGAGTACATGTACACTTTACACGGCCTGCAGCAACAACTAGCCCATTAATTGACAAACTGTCAGCGGCAGACCGATGTTTCGATGTGTAGAGTGTCCGATATGCCTATTACAGTCTGTCAGAATGAGTGTGTGGATCATATGAACATTATAGAGCATTATAGAGCGCCCCCTATGCTTCCTGTAGTGTATTACAGTCTGTCAGAATGAGCGTGTGGATCATACGAACATTATAGAGCATTATAGAGCGCCCCCTACTCTTCCTGTAGTGTATTACAGTCTGTCAGCATGAGCGTGTGGATCATATGAACATTATAGAGCATTATAGAGCGCCCCCTATGCTTCCTGTAGTGTATTACAGTCTGTCAGAATGAGCGTGTGGATCATATGAAGGTTATATTGCATTATAGAGCGCCCCCTGCGCTTTCTGTAGTGTATTACAGTCTGTCAGAATGAGTGTGTGGATCATATGAACATTATAGAGCATTATAGAGCGCCCCCTATGCTTCCTGTAGTGTATTACAGTCTGTCAGAATGAGCGTGTGGATCATATGAACATTATAGAGCATTATAGAGCGCCCCCTACGCTTCCTGTAGTGTATTACAGTCTGTCAGAATGAGCGTGTGGATCATATGAACATTATAGAGCATTATAGAGTGCCCCCTACGCTTCCTGTAGTGTATTACAGTCTGTCAGAATGAGCGTGTGGATCATATGAACATTATAGAGCATTATAGAGCGCCCCCTACGCTTCCTGTAGTGTATTACAGTCTGTCAGAATGAGCGTGTGGATCATATGAACATTATAGAGCATTATAGAGCGCCCCTATGCTTCCTGTAGTGTATTACAGTCTGTCAGAATGAGCGTGTGGATCATATGAGCATTATAGAGCATTATAGAGCACCCCCTACGCTTCCTGTAGTGTATTACAGTCTGTCAGAATGAGCATGTGGATCATATGAGCATTATAGAGCGCCCCCTACGCTTCCTGTAGTGTATTACAGTCTGTCAGAGTGAGTGTTAGGTACTGATAAGAGAAGACAGCAATGTTCCAGGATGCCACACTCAGCGTATATTAAAATTCTTACCCCTGTAAGTCTGTCCGATGTACTGCCAAGAATCTATCCCATCCCGGGCTCGTCAGCTTATCAGCTAAATGTGGATTTGTGCGATGTGGCCCTGCTGGCTCTCACACTCAGGTGGGTTAGCCGACTCTCTGCCGAGTGATTTAAAAGGAGCAACGCCTACGCCTCGTACTGTCAGGAAACTGCGAGGCTTTAAAGTCGGCGTGAAAGAAGTTTCAGCACCATATGGTGGAAGCTGCCTGTTTCTCCTCTAGGTGCCCTCAATATGTTCACATGCGTCCCAGCGTCTACAAAGAGCTTCTGCTGGTTTGGAAACTTTCACTGCAGTTAGAAAGTTCAGACTTTTTTTGGCTTGCAGCACGAGCCCAGTATCAGCGTGTTCATCACCAGATTCAGTTTATCCCTCTTTCGTTTACAAGAGGAGATGCTAGGCTAACATTGCTAACAGAATTGCTAGCGGTTTTAAATGGTCGAAACTGGTCTTTGATGGTCAAGATGGTTAAAAAGCTGCTCATCCAGACAAAAACACTGGTTATATACTGGTTAAGCCTATACTGGTTAACTCAGCTGGTTAACCAGCTTCTGACCAATGTGTTCATGCCGGTCATGCTGGTCATTCAGTTTGGTCATGTTGGTCAACCATCTTAATGATGCTAGTCATGCTGGTGGACCAGCAAAGTGATGCTGGTCATGCTGATCATGCTGGTCAATAAGCTTGGTCATGTTAGTTGTGCTGATCAACCTGCATGGTCAAGCTGATCGTTTAGTTTGGTCATGTTGGTCATGTTGGTCGATTGGCGATTAGCTTAGCGATGCTGGTCATGCGGTCACTTGAGCTGAACACTGGAGTATCCAGAAGCACTTTCTTTTCAGCACAGGGTCTGGCGTCACTTCACATAAAATAATATTAGAGATATGTATTTTTTTAATTCCCCAATCAATCACTCAGAGCTTGGGAATTCCCCGCTCAGGCGCTGTTACTCACGTTCTATTAGTTTTGTGCTCTGCATTGTTCGGACTTAGATTCTGAAGGTTCAAGAAGTTCTGGATTTCTTCAGCCTAGCTCTGAATGTCTTGTCTGCATCCCCTCGCTAACGTCCTATTTAACGGCACCTCTCTCCGGGCCCTCAGTCAAACTGCAGGTAGAGCAGCTTGGTCAGGGTGGAGATGGTGCATAGAAGCTTGGGAAACTTCTCATCTGGACTTGGAGGCGTGGTGTGAAGGCTCTGTGCAAACAGTAGAGGCAAATCGCTAACTCATGCTCACCATTCCGAGTCTCTCTGATGCGTTTGAGGAAACTTCTCACTTTTCCGTCCTCGGCCGTGTCACGGTTTGATGTAGGGAGGGCTGGAGCTGTGTTGACATGGCGAGAGTGAGGGATGGAGGGAGTTTCAGGGATCAGTGGCTGTCCAAGCCACTGACTGTTATCTGTGATTTATGACCACTCGGCCGGTCAGAACAGACCACAGAGTTTGGGCTAAGGCTGTTTACCTACAACTGACTTTCTGAGTTACCTCGAACCTCCTGCTCTCGTTTCCAGCTCAGTCTGGGTAACGTCACTGTGCAGACATCCATCTAATCCGGGTAACTGCTACTGTGGAGAATATACCACTCAGAGCATCGTCCAATCAGGGCTCTTCAGGACTCTGCAGTGATTTATATACAAAGACTCAACTCTTGACTCTTGATTCAATTCTCAACGCAGACTCACTCCCCAAAGACTCCAGACTCAACTTGAACTCACACCCCAAAGATTCAACATTGGGCTTGAACTTACAGCCCATAGACTTGAGATGACTTGGACTCGAACCACAAAGCCATAATATTTGACACAGAATTGCATCCTAGAGACTCAAGACTTGACTCAGACTCCCACCCCAAAAACTCAAGACTCAACTTGGACTCACACCCCAAAGGTTCAAAATTCAACACGGACTCACTCCCTAAAGACAGAAGACTCGATTCAGACTCCCACCCCAAAGACGCAAGACTCGACTCAGACTCCCACCCCAAAGACAGAAGACTCAATTCAGACTCGCGCCCCAAAGACAGAAGACTCAATTCAGACTTGCACCCCAAAGACAGAAGACTCAATTCAGACTTGCACCCCAAAGATGCAAGACTCAACCTAGACTCCCACCCCAAAGGCAGAAGACTCGATTCAGACTCCCATGCCAAAGGCAGAAGACTCGATTCAGACTCCCATCCCAAAGGCAGAAGACTTGATTCAGACTCCCATCCCAAAGACAGAAAACTCGATTCACGCTTGCACCCCAAAGACGCAAGACTCAACCTAGACTCCCACCCCAAAGGCAGAAGACTCGATTCAGACTCCCATCCCAAAGGCAGAAGACTTGATTCAGACTCCCATCCCAATGACAGAAAACTCGATTCAGACTTGCACCCCAAAAAGACACAAGACTCGACATAAACTCTTACCTCAAAGACACAAATTTTGATTCAGACTCTCACCCCAAAGACTCCAGACTCAACTCAAACTCACACCAAAGATTCACCATTGGACTTGAACTCACAGCCCAGAGACTCACACTCAAAGATTCAACTCAGACTTGCACCCCAAAAAGACACAAGATTCAACTCACATCCCCAAGACTCGACTCATACCTGCACCCCAAGAACTGAAGACTTGACTTGGACCCCAATAATTCAAGACTCCACTCTGACTCATGCCCCAAAGACTCCAAACTCAACTTGAACTCGCACCCCAAAGATTCAACATTTGACTTGAACTTACAGCCCAGAGACTGGAAATGACTTGGACTCGAACCACAAAGCCATAACATTTGACTCAGACCTGCATCCTAAAGACTCGAGACTCGATTTAGACTTGCATGAAGCAACTTGAACGTGAACAGTTCTGGTTTAAAGCCTCTGAAGTTGCAGTGAGTCAGCAGGAGGATTCAGGAACGGTGAGCTTTTAAGGCTGAATATTTAAACGTACTGCATGCGCTTGGATTTGCCTTCAGTGCAAATGTGAGTCTAAAGGGTTAAATGCAGGTGGGTGAAAGCAGACACCCCCGAGGCTTCAGGCAGAAAGCCGCTGCTCCCGCTCCAAAGATACAAGCAGCGCAAATATCACCTCCTCAAAAATAACAATGAGCGCCGGTGCCAAGCTAAACGGCCTAATGACAGATCCACACCTTCATGCGCCCGTCTGGGCTTTTCTGGGGGAGCTGAGGGAGCAAGAGGAACCGGTGTGTCAGCGGGAGGGCCCGTGCCAGCGGAAAAACTCGTAGCGGACGCTGTGTTGCACCGAGCGGGAATTCTCTGATGCAGCGAAACGCTAGACGGCCCGGATGGAGCTCCAGTCATAACGCAGCACATTCTTACTGCGGATCAGGTTGTGCGGGCAGGCCCGAGAAGCTAGACGCGTGCTGGATGACCCGCGGTGGCCCGGCGAGCTTTGGACTTCATTTCCCGATCACAACCGGATCCTTCTTTTCTCGTGAAAAGCTCGGATGCAAACGGACTGGCTGCGATCATTAATGATTAATGAATGCAGTTTTTTTCCCGTAAAGGACTTCGTAAAGGGTCTGTTTATCGGTGCTAGCATAAACAATGAGTCAACTTAACCCTCAGAACCAGCCTGGGGGAGCGCTTGGTCCAACCCCATGTCTGATAAGAAATCACAATAGCTGTTGACACTTCCTGGAAGAAAGAGTGGGGCACGGTATGTGACGGTATACTTTCCACACCGTGACTCTCATGCCATCCAATGACGTGAAGTATGAACAGCCCGGCCTACAGTGTTGCCCTGGTGTCATTTTTCAGTGGTTTTTAGACTTTTCTAGATCATGTTTTTAAAGTCCAGAAAGGTCTAATCAACTCTCCAATGGTTTAGAGCATAGAGAGATGCTGAGATGCTGAGACACTGAGCCCTGTCAAGGGGTGGATCTACATATTAGGCAGCAAGTGAACAGTCAGTTCTTAGTCAGGGAATATTTCACTGATCAGACTAAGAGAATACTTGAATCTTCAGAATTCAGGATTCAGTCCACTTCCGACTGGGTAGGTGGACGAGTTGATCCACTGTGTACAGTTGTACAGTTCCAGCCCCTTTCAGTCTGGACAACAGGGCTCACGTTTCAGCTGCGGATTAGTGACGTTCCTCAGATTTCGCTGGAATTGGCATCCTCCTTTAGTTCCGCACGGTGTGTGACGACACCAACCACATGCCTACACCCAAATCACACGTCACTGCAGAAACCACAGTGGATGGAAACGCCTACACACCAATGCACATGAATGAAAAGGCATACAGTTATAATAATAATAATAGGGGCTCAGAGTCAGGAGCCTGATCATGTGATCGGACAGGTGCATTCACCCGATGCCAGTGCAGCGGCAATGGCAGCAAGAGAGTGACATATTCTGGCATAGTAACGCTTCCCTACTCCCATCATTCCAGAGAACACAGTTCTTCCATTGCTCCACAGCTCAATGCCGGGGGGCTTTATACCCCTCTAGCCCACGCCTGGCATTAGGCAGTTAGGCATTATGGTGCCAATAGGTTCCTCTTTAACTGCACAAGACAGTCCTATTCTTTTGGCAGTACTACAGGGACTAGACAAGCTGTGTGTGTGTGTGTGCACTTGCACATCGGTGTCAACATTGGGTGCAGCTTAAAGTAGCTGAATGCATTCATTAGAATGAGAGTCCACAAACTTTTGGACATCTAGTGTATCTTATAGTATCAGTGTGTAGTAAACAATTGGGATGCATGCCGTCTATCTACACCACCCCACCCCCACCCTCTCTCTCTTTCTCTTTGTCAATGCCTGTGGTTGCCATTGTGTTTTAGGTGGTTTCTATGGAATCTCTGGTGGTTGACAGGATGATTCTGGTTTGACTTGTAACATGGGATTGGAGAGGACAGTTATCCTGGGTGGTTGCTGTGGAATCTCTTGGTTGTTAAGGTGTTACTGTGCCATTGAAGGTAGTTGCTAGGGTGTTGTAGACGGTTGGCATGGAACCTCGGGCAGTTGGTAGAGTACTGTAAAGTAAGTGGTTGCTGTGGTGTTCCTGGTACGCTTTTGATGTTACGCTTGTAAAACATACATGTTGCAGATGGGGAGGGGCTTAGAAGTTGGATCATTATGATTGGACAGAAGCAGTCACACTGCAAGTCTCTCTCTCTCTCTACCTCTCTCTATAACTCTCTCTCTCTCTGGCTCAATGAAAGGGCCTTTTCTTTCTGCAGGGCCACTCTGATACCTGGGCATGCCGGTCTAATGAAGGAGTGATGATATCCAATGGCTTTGGTCATCAGCCCGGTCCAAACCGCGGCCCTCGCTCCTGCCCCGTGGCCCTTTTCCATTCCCTACACACAGGGCGACTGGGCCCAAAGCCTTAAAACTACACTTTAACACCACCCCCACCCCCCACCCTCGTTCCCCAAAAAGCCAACATTACTAACAATGAATAGAAGCTAGCGGTCATTCAGCATGCTAATGAAGTCATGCTAGCTGCCCCCCACTATCCCTCATTAGCCGGGCTGAACTGTTTTCTTTAACCTACAGAATCCCTGCGAAAAATGACGACAGGCCGGACGGCAGAGTGGATAAATACCTGCTGGTTGAAAAACTATTTCTCAGACCAGTAAGTAACACTAATAATATCTCGGGCTGACCACAACAGGACCTCGGAGGGTTTGACGCAGGTCGAAGAGCGGCCGTACCGAGGAGGCTCGCCGCGAGGAGTCAGGAAAACACCTCATCCATCCCCTCTCCCTGTCCAGACCGGGAGAGGAAGCCAAGGCCACGTCCTGGGGGTTGAAGCAGGGCCACCTCCGAACATTTGAGGGCACTAAGTGGCATTTTATTGGGTGAGCCGAGCAATAGTCAGCCCGATGCACTGGATTTTACTGAATATAGGTGCTTTATGTGGTTGCTAGGGTGATGCTCAGCAGTTGCTCAGGTGTTACCGTATGGCTGCTGCTTCAAGTGTGGTTGCCACGGTATTTTAGGCAGCTGTTAGGTGGGTGCGTAACGATTGCTTGGTGGTCAATGTTACATTTTAGGTGGCTGCAGGGGTGTTGCAGTTGCCGAGGTTGCTGAGACGGCACTAGGCATTGCCATGCTTTCCCAGGTGGTTACTAAGATGTTGCTAAGCAATGTTTTTTTTTAGATTGTTGCCAAAGTGCCGATGTGTCCATAGCGTCCATGGCACCCTCTTTGCAGTTAATATATTACTCCAGACTGTTGCTATATGGTCGCTGTGGTATTGGAGGTGGTTGCCATGGTATCATTGGTGGTTCCTAGGGTGTTGCCAGTGTAATTTAATTATGTAACAACAACAACAACAACAAAAACACTCATTGGTAGGGGAAAAAAAACCCAAACAGGAGGTCAGTAGGTTTGATGATCTGCACTCTTAAAAAAGGGTGCTACAAATGGTTCTTTGTGGGATGCCATAGAAGAACCATTTTAGGTTCCATGAAGAACCATGTTTGTCATAGAGATGGGTGTGAGTGTGAAGAACCGTTAAAGGATCCCAAAAACCTCTTGATGTAAAGGTTCTTTATCGCTGCTTTATTGTAAGCCAAAGTGGTTCTTCTGCAGCATCGCTCAAAGAACCTTCTGTAGCATCTTTATTTTTCAGAGGACAGAACAATGGTTCTCAACCCATCATGCTGTTCTTCTGTTCTTTCTCACTCACTTAACCTCAAGAATGGCTTGTTACGTAATGTTGTGATGATTCATAAGGTGTTTCTCTCTAAAGAACCCTTCAATGGATGCTCCCAGAACTATTTAGGAACCCAACCAAAGACTTAGTTCAAGCCTTGCCACCAGCACTGTGGAGCAGTCTCTGGACTGAGCAGCAGAACCAGAAGCCTCAAATTCAGGTCCAGGTTCTGCTTCTACTCATAGCTTCAGATCAGGTGGCCAAGGTTCTTGTTTTCGGCTGCAAGTGCACACCCCTCGCAGCTGTAATCCGCGGCCCCCGGGCAGCACGCGGCATTGTGTCGCCTGTTAAACTTGTCATGCAACTAAGTTTGAGTTTCTAATAAATAAAATCCAGAGCCTGAGCCTTTCAAAACACGGCGTTGGAGCGAGTGCGTCGGTATCAGCTGACAGCGCAAATAAACCTCCATGAATGTCACTCTATTCCCGAACAGAACCGACACTGTTCCCCCTCCCCCTCCCCCGACTCAAAACATCGCTGCACTCTCTCGCTGGCCGGCCTGCACTGAAACACAACTGTAAAGTAGCTCTATTTTCCTTCCCTCAGAGCTTCTCCACCCCACGCCTCACTGCGCAGAAATGCACATCGCAAACATCTCACATCAAAGCCCTGCCCGCCAGCCGCCTCTGCTGCCGCTTATCGATGTTTGCGTGGGATTAGCACTTTTTAATAAACCCTTCTCTGACTCCAGGTCTGAGCCGAGGTCTATGGTAAACATGGGCCGAGGGCTCCTGACGTCTGCCTGGGTTTTAGCAGGCTTAGGACCTTTTCCTGGGAAGGATGCCTGAGATTGATGGGCCAGGTCAAGTGCTGTGGCGTTGACAACGGTACTGTAGAAATCAGTAGAGGAGAGAAACCCTCTGTTCCTGATCTCAGCGCTGATCTTGATCCGGGAGATGCAGTTGAGAGAGAGACCGCACAGGCCCCATCCAGACAACTCTTTTGGGAACGTCAGGACTGTTGGTACACTCCTCCTGTCGGATTGAGAGCGACGAACCAGGTCAACCAATCAAACGAGAAAATAAGCAGCGCCTAATCAGCACTGTTTGATTAAAGAGGCCCGATTTCAGCTCGGTTTCAGGCCGGCTTGTAACTCCAGATCAGCTCAAAGTCCACATTCCTAATGTTGTTTTCCTTCTGACAACTCAGCTAGCAGAGAACGTTAATGTTACGGCAATGTTTTGAGAAGGTTCCAGGGACGTTCTGAATATGTGTGACGTAATAAAGGTTTGCATCACAGAGTTTTTAGAACGTTTCTTACACAGCATTCCCAGTTAGACACAAACTAGCATCATTGAAACATCTAACATTTCCCCAAAATGAAAAATACAAAAAATTAAATGCAGGACAATGTAACACTGATAATTTACGTTTATGATTTGGAGCATTTATTGTAAAGATAGACTGAAATACTTGTGAATTTGCACAAGAAGGTCAATATCTGTGAGAACAGATCAGTTTTGCTGTAGCTATTGGACAATTGTGTTGCACACTGTGCTTAGGTCTATTTTGGCCGTTACGCCTGCTCGACACATTCTTCTTGAGGAAATTCTTCTTGATCCTTGTGTGATTGTATCGCCCCCCTACTGTACTGGCATAGATTTAGAACCGCTTTTGAATACTCAAGTAGGTGGGGAGAGCCTGGGGGGGAAAATTAATTTTTAATTTTAACATCTGGACACGTTCGGACAAGGCCTAAGAGATTAGCACAGGTTGTTTAGCAGACAGTTCATCAAATCACTAAACTCTAAACTCCTACTTGGGGCAATATAGCAACATTTAAAAAAGTTTTCCATACATGATTTTCCTTCAGGAATCTGGTCATGGTTCAGTCCTCCTTTACTAAAGAACCCCTTGTTTTGGAGTACAGGATATGACATGCCTGAAGACTGAAATGAGCAATGAGAGCCTACCTGGCCATGTCTCTCCTTCCTCTTCCTCCTTTTGCTGCCCAGCTCATCTTTCTCGATGGCAAGTCCTCCTTCCCTCTGCTTCACAGTCTGGGCATATTTCACCCTCATATGCCCGACCAACAGGTGACCGCACACTAGTGACCGAACCAGAAGAGACATCACATGCTAAACATTCTAAACATGGCGTTAAGTCTGCTCTCAGCTTTGCTCGTTCAGGGAAGGCCAGAGAGTCGTTTCTGAGCTGCTATCTTCATAACTCTGCTGGACTCTGGCTTGCGCTGCCCACCCCTGTTCGAGACCCTCAGAAAGACCTGATGATGTCTGAGGGGCAAAAAAATACACCAAATATTCTGATTTATTACTAATGGTTTCACCTACACCTTCACTTAACCCATTACACCTACAACTACCCTACTACACCTAAACTTCAACCTACACCTAATCCTAAACTCCTACTACACCTCAACCTACACCTGCACTTAACCTACTACACCTAAACCTAAACTTAGCAGACTACGACACCTAAACTTACTCTACTACACTTAAACCTACACCTAAACTTAACCTACACCTAAACCTACACCTAAATGTAACCTACTGCACCTACACTAAAACTTAACCTACTACACATGGCCTACTACACCTACACTTACTCTACTACACTTAAACATACACCTAAACTTAACCTACTAAACCCTAAACCTACACTTAACCTACTACACCTAAACCTAACAGTAAATGTATCGTAACCCTAAACTTGACTGTACGAGGAAGTGAAGTTCTTACCGGTTCAGCAGGAGTCTAGAAGTTCCATAACCGCGAAAGGCAGAACGCTGAAGCGCTGCTGTTTTCACAATTCTTTCTTTCGGACAGGCTGGGTTGTGTGTGTTTGGTAAAAAACAGCGCCACCAGTGGACGGGAGCTCCTTGTGAATCGTTAAATGAGTATATATTTGTTTGTGCAGATGTTAGACACTTCTGGGATGGCACTTCACTGGTATATGTGTCATTTGGACAGTTTAGTTTGGTAGCAGTGTTAGCCTAGCATCATTAAGGAAGCAGGGCTAACTCGGACTAAACTAAGGAGATCAATCCTGAAACTTTGGTAAACTGCAGCTTTAGGGGCAGTCCTGAGGAGTGGACTTTAGTGTTGTTCGATTGTCTTCCTGGCCAGTTCACGAACATAGAAAATTAGTGAGAAGCTACACACACACACACACACAAGCCTGAGCAAAGCTCCGTGTCAGACACGACTTCTCTGCGAGTGCCTTGTTTGTTTTATTTCATGATTTTATTTTCCCGCCCAACACTTTTCCCTCCCAGTCGCACAGAAAGCCTCTCGCAAGCCTCTCGCAAGAATGAAAACAAAGGTACCGTCGCATTAATAATATTTGGAGTGGCGGCCGCCTTGTTTTCCTTTTATTAAATGCTGATTAATATTCGGCGGTGGCGAGGGTAGCGCTGTCTTGCGTTCCCGGCCGTATCCTGCAGAGAGCTGGCTTTCCTGGAGCCGGACAGCTGAAGTGTGGAGCGTCTGGTTTGAGTTACTGAATGAGCTCGATTT
This sequence comes from Salminus brasiliensis, assembly GCF_030463535.1. Classification (NCBI taxonomy): domain Eukaryota; kingdom Metazoa; phylum Chordata; class Actinopteri; order Characiformes; family Bryconidae; genus Salminus; species Salminus brasiliensis. The sequence goes on along the minus strand of NC_132899.1, from coordinate 33,806,202 downwards.
CATTCACATTCTTTTGCACTTTGGGATTTCTTTTCCTTTTTTTCAGGTGAGCCGTAATTGTCGAAATTAGGTGTCTGCAAAAACGTGGATGTCAGAAAAAAAAGAAAAAGAAAAGAAAAGAAAGAGAAACGGAGGCCCTCGTTACTTTAGTCAAATTTCCTTTCCGGCTAGAGTTTTCCCCTCGGTGTTCACGACGTCGGGAGCCGAGCTGTTTAATTAGAGAGAGAGAGAGAGAGAGAGAGAGAGAGAGAGAGAGAGAGAAAGAGAGAGAGAGAGAGAGGTTGACTTAAACACAGACACTCATGCTTGTGTACGCACCGAAGCATGCTGAACGTGCCCAGGCCTAATATTCTGGTGTTGCCAGATTGGCTCCTTGTCCCCTTCTCCCCACAATGAATCATTCAGACCCATTAGCAGTGGAATGGACGGGGTGTTGCCAGCATGGAACAGACGTTCTCTCTTTTGGCCTTCTTGCCTCCTCCTCAACTGCAACTGACCAAAGCTCTGGACATCTCTGTGGAATCCATACAAACTCTATCAATTCAGTTCAATTCAGTACACTCCTGACTGACCCACCATCACATCTACAGTACACTTCTGACTGACCCACCATCACATCTACAGTACACTCCTGACTGACCCACCGTCACATCTACAGTACACTCCTACTGACCCAGCATCACATCTACAGAATGCTCCTAACCCACCGTCACATCTATGGCTTTCATTGTTTTCTTTGAGGGTCTTAGATACAGTAACAGGGTGTGAAACTACCTCCACCATGTTTGGAGGCTGTACTTTAGCCTGGCTAGCTCTCACTGTGAGCTGAAGTTGATCTGCTTCTAAATGCTGCTCTATTACACCACCAAGAGGAGATTTAAACAATGCAGGAGTGAATTCTTGGACTTCTATACACACCTAAATCAGCAAACACACTCACCATGAAACAGGGGGAATGGTCTTCAGGGGGAATCTGAAGAAATATGTGTCCCACCGCTGGGAAAACTGGTAGACGGCGTTGATTTCCATCTACTCTAATAAATGCTGATGTGCTAATGCTTGTATTTCTGCTCGGCATCTGGCTCGGCCCTGTTGGTCGAGAGAGCAACAGAAAGAGGGGGAGAGAGAGAGAGAGAAAGAGAGAGCTCCGTTATTAAACAGGAACAACGAAATAAATCTCACTTTTCTTCGCTGCTGAGTTGCTTATCAGACGTCTCCACGGCACCCTTTCCGTTTGGTAGGCCACTCTAAAAGGACAACTCTAACAAGCCCCCTGGGTGGGGGGGTCCTGAAGGTCAGCTAGCGGGTGAGTGCAGAGACATTACGCAGGCCGTGCAGCAGATTGGGGATCAGAAACACCTCCAGCAGCCCTGGAGTCTTTGAAGAAGCACATTATGGCCTCGCAGGACCCTCGTCCCACCGCATGTGTTTCAACGGCCTTTCAGGAGCCTTAGCTAGCACTCACGTCCTCCCTGCTAATAAAGACCTCACAGTGAGTGAATTCATCTGACATGTGATGGAAATATCTGATCGAGTTGCATGTTGAGGTTGTTGGAAGATTATTTCATGTCCAGTTTATGGACAAAAGTTTTGGGACACTTGTATGATGTGCTATTCTAAACTTTGCTCCAAGCTCTAACAGCAGCAGGTCTGGAGCTCTGCAATTATTGAGTCAGCAGTCTGAGGCTTTTCTGCACTATGCTCTGAGCTCAGCACTCTGCCCTGACCTCGCTCTTTTAGACCCCAGATTTCAGAATCAGATGTCTCAATACTTTTGTCCCTATAGTGCACCTCAAGACTCGAGTTTTGGTGCCTGATGGTGGAGAAACTGGGTTCGCAGCTCTGGTGGAAGACTGTTTAAAGAACTCGCCGTCAGATATAGGGGTGTGGAAACTCCTCATGTCAGAGCTTCACGGTTCAACAATGGCGGTTCCTCGCCAAGGGATGAGCAGAGGAGTCTAACAGGGAGTGCTAATAAAAAGAGAGTGTGTGTGGGAGTGTGAGAAATGTTGCGATGGAGCCCTGCTGATGAGCTAATGAGCTGGTGGGTGTTTGAGGAGAAGGTGCGGACAGAAGCTCCAATCCCACAGTCTGCTGCTGCAGAGCTTTGCCTAGGCAAGCTGAAGCTGTGGGCCTGGGTCGCATTGCTTCATGCATCTCACGATATGTGGTCAACAAGGTGAAAGGTCATGGTTTTATGCTGGGGTTAGACAAGTGGAGACGTTCTCTACGGGGAACGCACCTAAATATCTGATGCCACTTAAAGGCTGCTCTGACCTGTCGAGGCATGGACTCCACTTGACCTCTGACTGGTCTCCTGGGGTATTTGGCAAGTCCCGTAAGTTCTGAGGTGGGCATCAGTGAGCCTTGTCACCAGTTTCCTGGTTGTCCTTTTTGTAGGTACTGACCACTACATTCTGGGAACATGTCTGGTGTTTTGGAGACGTTCTGACCCGGTCGTCTAGAACATCACAGTTGGGTTCTCATTCAGTTTTCCTGCTTCCGCACCTTCATCACCTTCAAGAACTGACTGGTCACTCTCTGCCTGGTATGTAGATCCACTCCTTAACTGGTGACACCAAATCATTAGTGTTAGTCACTTCACCTAGCAGTGGTGCTAATGTTATGGCTGATTGGTGTATATGTTGGGTGGGGAAATACATGCAAAACTTATTGTACAACAAATTTGAGGGGTTTGAAATGACCAAACATAGAAATGACCACAGGCTCTTCACTGGTCAGGAGTGTCAGAATTAAGAGGCATGCATATGACTTGACTTAAACACTAATGCTACACCGCCCCTCCCCAAAAACAAGCGATATAGATACTATAATTTCTCGCCATAACATATTCTTGTCTGTGAAACACACACTCACTCTCTCTCTCACACACACACACACACACACACACACACACACAGTCTGGCAGTCTGGCTCTGCAGGTTCTCTTGCCAAGAGGTAATTGTTTCCATACAGTACAATATATTGCACTTCTTTTCTTCTGGCTGGGGCGGATTGGCACGGCTCGGTTGCCAGACTGTGCTCTGCCTCTCGTTTGCACATGGCCACACTTACCAAACGTCTTAATATTATTCACTTAATATGCAAGTGTGAAATTACATTCGAATTGTGAAAATATATCATTCGCTCTAGTTAGCGCTGGGCGCCGTCGGTGCGTCCAGCTGGCCAAGACCAACAGAACGCGACGGCCTGTTTCTTCCTTCCAGACGTTTCTACAGTTTGGATACATGTTCAAGTGATTATCTGTAAACAAAGCTCCTAATCTGCCGTCTGTGACAAACTACAAGATTCCTATAGTGCTGCATAGTCTTATCTTATGATCCCACATCATAATATCTGCGTCCAAATACTTATGACCAGGGAAAGGAGGCTGCTGTGTCAACTAATATAGAAGAGAAATACTATCAATGGTACAGGAACAGGGGGTGGGGGGGGTGGGTTGGGGGTTTGGGGGGTGCAGACTTTAGGGGAAATGTCCGTCCCACTGCTGGGAAAACTGGTAGATAGTGTTGCTATGGAAACACCCAGACCACGTTCCACTGAAACCAATTTACCTACAGTGTAGCCAGTGTTCGTTTGTAGGGCTCTAGAAGACTCATGTAGATGTTCTTGTTGCTCCACTGTCGTTCTTTTACACAAGGGTTTCCACTGGGGTTTATTTAGCTCGTCTCTAAGAGCAGATGGGTCTCGGCCGGGCTGGCCCGGGCTCGTTCGGCGTGTGTGTTTTCTCGGTTGCGGTGGGAACACGGCGCTGTGGGTTGTGTGTTTGGATGGGACGGGATCGGGCTGGGGTTTGCTCAGAGCAGCTGCTGGGAGCAAAGCCGGCCCTCCAGCGTTCCCCTGCAGCTGCTTGGCTCGTGAGCTCCAAGCCTCAGGACCCGGCCCGCTGTGTCATTAGCCAACCACAGCCCAATGATGTGGGAGCGCTGGTGATGTCGCCGGCCTGCGGCCACGCCCACCGATGATGGAAGCGTTGATGGAGGGATACGGAAAGAGAAGGCGAGTCCAGGAGGATTTATACTGCTGGCAGCTGCTGCTGTCAACCACTCACAAAGTTTCCCCCTCCTTTCTTACTCCTCTCTTACTGTCCACTCACTGTTCTCACACTCGACCAGGAAAAAGTACATACTGAATATTTCATTATAAATGCTGGATAATTCATAGTGGAATGATTCATAGTAGACGCTGAGTAATTCATTACTGAAGTTGGATATTGAATATTCATGGTGGAAACATTCAGTTCATAATTCATATTAGATATTAATTAATTCATAGTGGATACTGGGCAATCCCTAGTAGATACTAAATAATCTATAGTAAATACTGAATACTCCATAACAGATACTGGAAAATTCATAGTAGATACTGAGCTCCATGTAGCTAAATCTGCCAAACGGTCATCGGTTCTGATCCTTCTTGACCTCTCCGCAGCTTTTGACACAGTGGACCACAAGATCCTCCTGTCTATCCTCGCCGGCCTTGGAATTACCGGCTCTGCATGGTGATGGTTTGCATCGTACCTTTAGGGATGCTACCAGGTAACATGGCAGGGGGACATGGCGTTCCACAAGGCTCGGTTCTTGGTCCTCTTCTTTTCTCACTCTACACTCGCTCTCTTGGTAAAGTGATATCCTTTCATGGATTCTCTTACCACTGTTACGCCGATGACACTCAACTCATGCTCTCTTTCCCACCGTCTGACACACAGGTCTCTACCCGTATCTCAGCATGTCTCTTGGATGGTGGCTCACCACCTCAAACTCAACCCCAGCAAGACAGATCTGCTGTACATCCCGGGCAGAACTGCTGGACCTAAAAACGATCTTGCCATCACCTTTGAGAACTCACTGGTCACGTTTGCAACTCCAGATCATGTTGCAAACGTAACTCGGCCCTGCAGATTTCTCCTGTACAACATCCGGAGAATTCCACCCTCCCTCTCTAGAGAGTCACCCAGGTGCTCGTTCAGTCTCTTGTTACTTGATTACTGTAACTCTCTTCTGGCTGGTCTCCCTGTGCGCACCATCAGGCCCCTGCAACTTATCCAGAACACAGCGCCATGGGTCGTCTTCAACGTTTCTAAGTTCAACCATGTTCAGCTCCTCCTCTTCTGCGTTCTCTCTTAACTGGCTTCCTGTACCTGCTGCCCAGGTCATCAGATTCAGACCCCTGGCGCTGGCCTACGAAGCCAAGACTGGACCAGCCAGCCCCTCCGTACTTGATGACGATGGAGTCCAACGCTCGCTGTCCTCAAACCCAGACTGAAGACCCTCCTCTTCTGAGAGAACTTGGGTGAAGAGTAGAGTATTATGGTCTCCATATTGACTTGTGTTTAGTAGAGTCTAAGATTAGAGGTATCTCAGAGGTTTTAGCTATGGTTAGTAGTGAAGCACTTTAACAGTCGCTCTGGCTAAGAGTGTCTTCTAAATGCTGTAAATGTAATGTAAATGTAATCATTCATAGTAGATATTAAAACATTCATAGTAGATACTGAACAATTCATAGTAGATACTAAGTAATCCAGACTAAGCACTGAATAATTCATAGTGGATAATGGACAATCCCTGGTAGACACTGAATAATCTATAGTAAATACAGAATAATTCATAGTGGTTACTGAATAATTATAAACAGATACTGAATAATTCATGAATAATTCACTGTAAACTCTGAATAATTCATAATGTTATTTACATAAGGATATTTAAGTCGACAGCTTGGTGGAAACCTGGCTAGTTATCGTTTTCACACACAGGTACAGGTGTTTCTGATATCATTTCTGTGATATTATGGTCCTCCGTGAGTGGTCAGTGATGAATAAGCCCATATAGAAATGGAAGGCAAAACAAGTCACGCTTATCATTAGTAAAGTCACTTCCTTCCCTCGTCCACAGCGCTTGGTCACCGGCCACTAAACATACCCACCTGGATGCTCTAACAGTCCTCTATCATAGAACTAGACTTAGGGGCAGAGCGCATGGTATAATCAGAGCCTGGTTTGGTGGTAAACCTCCTCTGGGCCCAAAGGTGTCAGGGGTTAACTGGGGGGGGGTGTGGGATTTGCAGGCCTAAATTTAGGCCCTTTGTTGGTGCTCTCCTGAGCTGCTGCCTCGGGGCTAACATCATGTGTTGATCCAGGTGACTTAGTTCAGAAGAACCTCCTGGCCTCCACTTTTAGAAGCTGTTGCCAGCTGCACCCACAAATAACCCAAATTCAGGCAGATCGATAGAGGCTACAGACCTGAAGGAAAGCTTACAGTGGAAATACCAATAGTGGGGTTTACTTTTTTTATATTCAAGTTAAAAAATTGTTTTTGCATGGTTTTAGATTTAAAACTATTAATTAAATCTTCATGCAAGGCCAGCATCACTGAGAATCTTAATGGATGTCAGGAAAAACTCCTCGTGAGAATAATGAAGTCCTTAAAATCATTAAGCTTTCAGATTAAGCAATGAAAAAACAGGCTAGCGTTGGAGGGGTATTAAACTGACTAAAAGTAAAATCTGCTACAGCTTACATCTACAGTACATCTGTATTCAATATTTGTCAGCACTTTGCGATATTCAATATCCTGCTGCATAATAAAAAAATATTTGCATAATTAAAATGTAAATAAATAAAATTTAAATAAAACATCCCAACATATAAACAAAGTCATTCAGAGTGCTTTGGTGTGAAATGGTTTACCATAGTTCTGAGAATGTTTTAGATCTAAAACATGCTTTTAAATGATTATCATTACAATCGGTGGAGGGATACATGCTGCAGGGTGTAGTGTGGCAAAATATCTAATACAGTTTTCTTTATAGTCCCTAAAGAAAACTGTATTAGATTCTCCAGTATTTTACCATCATCATCATCATCATCATTCCATATAAAACAACAAAAAAAATGTGTAGCTTCACTGGTGGGTTTGGATAGGAAATAAAATATGGGCTGTATCTGTGTTGTAGTCATGGTGACCGATGCCTGGCTCCATTTACCACCACTGTAAAGAAATCAGAGTGGGTCAGTTTCTCTATAGTGCAGCTCAAACTATTCTCACAGACATTTTCGATATATTAGCGGAATTCTATTTTAAGCAGTAAGACAGTCATTGCTATTGCCAATCAGTATGCTGACCTTGGGTGCTCATAAATGCTGCATTTGGCCCATTATGCAGTTTTTGTCCCCCATCAATCCTTTAGAAGATGTGCTGTCCACTGCCAGTGTGTTTTTCTCAATGTTCTAATGATGTTTGGTTACGTACAGCAGAAACAGAGGAAGCCAAGAAAGAATCAGTTGTACTGAAAATAATTACGAGTAATCAGAACATCTTAGCTTCCAACAAAGTGCCGAGTGTTCGCTCATAACTGCTGGATGACCACAGAAATGATGTGTGTACACACGTCCCCACCCTAAACAGGCCTGGCACTCTCGTGCTGAGCCGTGTGGGGAGCGGTGTGGTCCTGCCGCCGTGACAGATTACACCCATGCACCTCCCTGACAGACGAGGGGGGAGCCGCTGTGTTTGCCTTCCAGCCTCTTGCACAGGAGCCCGCGGCAGAGCCTGTGGGGGGTTCTGGTACTGGGGCCGGAGGGGTCATCTGGTTCTTCTCCAGTGGCAGCCCCAAAGACGTGCAATTTAGTGACTGCCCTCGCTAATGGTGACCACCCTGCACACCCCAGCTGCTCGACCCTAAAGGAGGACCTTCTAGCTGAGGGGCGAAGACGAGGAACCGAGTGAGGAGCTCACTCACCTTGTCTTCTACCTGGACGGGAGAATGTGTAATTAGGGCTGATCTCACTGATGTTTGCGGCCGAGCGCAGAGTTCACAAACAGTGGTTGTGGTTGGAGCACAGAAACACTGGTCATGCAGCTGAGCCTCACGGTCGCTCCCAACAACCTAGTCCACGGCTTTGCAGCAAATCTGGGGATTTCCTCGGTCACGCCCCCCAGGGGTGATTTACAGTGTTTCTCCCGTTTCCACACCCATTCATAAACTCCATCTCTCATGATTCTTTTTTAGTGTCGTGACTTTGCACAATGATGTAATCCTGAAATCCACCAATGCTGAAGCCTAAGCCAGGTTCCTTCTTCCATGGGTTCCACATGGTGCTAGACTCAGACTTCATAGTATTTGTACTTCGCCTTGTCGAGAACACTTCTAATAAATCCTCTATTCATGCCTTTAGAGTGTGTTATACTGTATATCTTACATAATGTGTAATAGCATCTTGCAGCCTTAATTACTGCTCATAGGTAATCATAGCTGCATGCATTAACAAGAGTGATGGAATTCTACAGGCCCAGACGAGGCATAATAAGCTCCTAAGTATACCAAAGTCATTATACCGCTATACTGCAGCATGAATACAGGGTTTATAGGACATATTCAGATTTCAGACATCAGATTCAATAGTATTTGTACTCAGACTTGCCTTGGACTCTCAGATTTTACTTGGATTTAACAGTATTTGTACCTGGACTAGTCTTGGACTCAAAAGTATTTGTACTCATACTTGTCTTCAACTTAACACTTATTGTACTTGGACTTGTCTTAGACTCAAAAACATTTGCAGTCAAATTTATGTTGGACTTCACAGTATTGGTACTTAAACTTGAGACGGATTTGATTTTATTTATAATTTATATTGGACTCAATAGTATTACTTGTCTTGGATTCAATATTATTTGAACTCAGACTTGTATTGAGTGTTGTATTGGACTCAGTCTTGGATTGATAGTATTTCTGACTTGTTTAAGACACAATAGTATTTGTACATAGATTACTTTAGTGTTGTGCTCTGGCGCTAGTAGGCTAATGGAGCTAATAAGTAATGGAAGTCTAAGTCACTGAAACTCTGTATGGGTCCGACAGCATTCTGTTCCATTAAAAAGCAAATCTTGGACACTAAACAGCTCTGAGTGAATCCCGCCGGTCTGGAGGAGGGGTTTTTACCAACCTGAGTGGATTTATTTTGTACATGTGCGCACATGCTGCACCTCTGCCTCTGTTTATTCTGGGGTAATTGCCGCGCCGCTCAGTGCTGTGGATTCAGTTTTACCCCTAATCTCTTCTCCGGCAATCTGCTGCTGCGCACGCCCTGACCCCATTTAACCTGGTACATGGGCCAATATTAGACCAACAGAACCGTAACATATGTCACCCCAGGCCTCCCCCAGGACCACTAACTAGTGCCAGGGCCGAAACCTGTCAGACCGTAACCTCCCTGTTCCTCCTCTCCACACTTCTCAGCAGGTCGTGTATGGAAGACGACCGGCTCCAGATCCACTGGGGTTATTTCCAGAAATGGCGTCTAATTGCTTAAGTCTTAAATGATGTGTAATTGTCCTCTTTTTTTTAGGGGGGATGGGGGGTGGGTGGTGGTTTGGAGAGCACTGGTGAGGGGGTGTTATGGTAATGGTGGTAGGTGAGAGGAGAAAGGCGCTAGTCTTTTCCAGCTGTTTAATAACGGGCCAGAGTGAGCCGGCCGCGGCCACGACGTTAGCCAGAGCTCGCCGCGGACGAATATTAGGTTGCTGCGAAAGTTTATTTTCGTAAATGCCTCAGACAGTGTGGAGATTGTAAGGGGCCGGGGGCAAGAGGCTTTGCTTTGGAGGCGAACACGGCGCTCGGGCTGCTTTATGTTTGCGGCTCGGGCGGCGCTGGCGATTAGAGTTAGCAGTCGCTAGCGTTTAGCGCTGTAATGAAGACGCTTGGCGTTTGGCCGTTGGTATGAATCCAGCACATTGTGCACCTCATTTCAGGCGTAATAGGTGTTGATTTGGGCAAACACTGTTTAAAACATCAGGAATTAATGCCAGACACGTGCTCAGAGAGACCCCGGGTGGGCTCTTTGCCCTCAGTCCAGGAGAAGAGCTTTTCTATAGCCATTCATCAAGATCTGTTACAGTAAGGCTCAGTATCATCCGAGGAGTCCGGCTGCTCATTTCCCTGGTTGCTAGGTGGTCGCTATGCTGTTCCAAGTGGTTTCAAGCTGTTAGCAAGTGGTTGCTATGGTATCCCTAGAGTTGCTAGGTAGTTTCTATGCTAGGTGGTTGCTATGCTGTTACTAAGTGGTTGCTATGATATCCAAGGTGGTTGCAGTGGAGTTCCTAGAAAGTTTCTATGCTATTCCAAGTGGTCACTATGGTATTGCTAAGCATTGGCTGTGCTATTCCAATATGGGTTCAAGCTGTTACTAAGTGGTCCATATGGTAGCCCAAGGGATTGCAATGGAGTTGCTATGAGGTTTCTATGCTGTTCCAAGTTGTAACAATGGTGTTGCTTAGCAATTGTTAAGAGGTTGATAGAGGGATGCTATGGTGCCCACAGTGGTAGACATGCTGTTGCTAGGTGGTGTCTTATACCACTCTTCATGCTATTCCCCAAAACCCAGCATTGTTGGGCGAACACCCGGCACCCTCCGCCTCCTCCTCCACCACAGAAACCCTTATTTATTTTAGGTCCAGCTTGTGGGGTTTCACAGAAGTAACAGCTTTCAGGGGTATCAGCAGCAACAGTACCGGGTTTGCAGCCGTAGACCAGGCCAAGGATCCCATTCTGCTGGTTATAGGTCAGTGGTTCTCGTAACCCCCCTCAAGTGCCTGAGAAAGCGCCAACGTTTAGGTTTACGCTTTGCTGGGTTGCACTTCAAGTGTTCAGCTTGATGACACTGAGCTCTAAGGACACTCTTGCAACCTTGAACTGAACTGACCTCTCCATGCCCCTTACATACTTATACCTAATGTATACCTAATATACAGAACAGCCAAAACATTAAAACCACCGCCAGGTGAAATGAACGACACTGATGATCTGGTTCCAGTGCCTCCTGTCAAGGGGTGGATCTACATATTAGCCAGCAAGTGAACAGTCAGTTCTTGAAGGAGATGAAGTTGTTAAAACAGGAAAGATGGACAAGCGTAAGAATCTGAGACACTTGGACAAGAACCAAACTGTGATGTTCTAGATAACTGGGTCAGAACATCTCCAAAACATCAGGCAGGTCTTGTGTGGTGTTCCCCACTGTATGCAGTGGTCAGTACCTACCAAAAGTGCTCCAAGGAAGGACAAGAGGTACACGGTAATGGGCGGCCAAGCCCCTCATTGATGCTCATGGAGGTCCCACCTCACAACTTACAGGACTCTACTGCTAATGTCTTGGTGTTCCAGATACCACAGCAGTAAAAGATGGTTCTTTGAGGGAACCAAAAGTGGTGCTTCTTCTCAAACATAACTCCAAGAAACCTTTGTAAAGCCTTTACTTTGAAGAGAGTAAAAAAAGTTCAGAGAGACACAGCATGTGATGTGAAGATCATGGAGAACCTCCAGGCTTTAAATCAAATGCTGTGACATATCTCAGAAGCTGATCAGGCCGAGCGGTCAGCCTTTGATTGTAGGAAATGCTCCAGGCTGCTGGGGGTGCTGATGGGAGGGGGGGGGGGGGGGGGCTGGACAAAGGGCTCGCTCTCAGATCAATCAGGAGCCTGATAGCCGCCTCACTGCCCTCAGCCCACTGTCCCCTGATCCATCATCTCCTGTCTTTCAGCTGTGCCCCCCCAGCCTCACTGACACTTTCCCTCCTCAGCCTGGTTCAGTCAATCGGCAGACTGATCTTTGATAGACTAGGATCCACTGTTATCTAGAACATGAATGGACAAAAAGACTCTAACACTGTAGCAGCCTGAATTCTGTCTATGTTCTAGATAACGGTGTGTCTTGCAGTGTCAGAAACCACATAAATAAATCTATTAAAGGCTTTGCAAAGTGGGGACCACGCTCACTGTGGGCTGAGGCATGTAACAGGAAACTTGGGATCCACTATTTTACCATCATTCCAAATAAAACTCAGAAGACTCGTGTAGCTTCACTGGTGGGTTTGGATAGGAAATAAAATATGGGCTGTATCTGTGTTGTAGTCATCAAAACCGACGCCTGGTTTCCATTCACCACCACTGTAAAGAAATCAGAGTGGGTGAGTTTATCTACAGTGAAGCTCACTTTCACACCAAACCCCCTTTTGAATAAACTATTCTCACAGACTGAGCTCTGCAGATTCCCTTTAAGAGCCTGTAGAATGATCCTAATCCAGGCTGTGACCAAGGAAACACATGTAAGATGTTTATTGCGGGAGATCTGACAGAGTAACACAACACAGAGTTGGACCCACCAGGAAAGTGGGACGTTACGAGATAAAGCCAGGCAGGTTGGTGGTACAGGCCTGCTTCATGTCATCACCTGCACATCTAAACTCACCTCTGCCCATAACCTCTCCCTGCTCATTCTCAGAGGTCACGTGAAGCCTCGTGTTGACAGAAAAATGCCGTCAGGAGAGGCTTTATTACATTTGCGAAGGGGTCATGGGGGGTCATGACCGATGCAGATTTAATTTAGCTGTGAATGGTGCTGAGACTTTCAGCACGGTCAATTACTGGACCTGATGGTGAGGTTGGCCTTGTAGTGCCATCAGGGCAAGATTTCCGTGATAGAAAGCACAATTTTACCTTAATGAAGAACCGCACCTTGACTGCTGAGTGGAAAATTACAGCGCCTGTGTTAACAGTTCTAGAGTTTAGGATTTAAGAATGTCCTCATTTCGCTTTAAAATCAGCTCTACATAGAGAACGGTTATCAATAGCGTGATTTTATAGAACCTAGAAACACACAGAGAACCCATTAACAGTAGGTAATAGTTGCTAGACATACCATCACATACTATCCTACTACATCTACCAAGTCTACTTAAGGACTTTATAACAAATGCATAACAAGTGTAATAAGAGAATCATGTTTTAAAGGCCATGGTTAGACACAGGCCCTTAGAATTGCCCTACCTAAGGCTCATAGCTTTATTTTAAGGGCCCCTTATATCAACACCATGCCATTTACAGCATAGATAAGGCTGAAGGACACCTACAGAAATCTTTTATGGCAACTGACATTAACCTACCTGAACCTGTATATAGACTTATTATAATCAGTATAAGTTGTTATTACACTTGCTGAGGATGAATTGGCGCCAAAGTGGAGAAATAAGCCTCCATGAATGTTTATGACAGACTTATACAGAATAACATACTCAAGTCTCCTTATTAAATGTGTTATACAGTACTTATGCATGTTTTATAAGGTCCCTATGTCAACATCAAGCATTACCAACTATTCAATGACAGCTGTGTTCCTAAATAACCTGGCTTATTAATAAAACATTCCCTTTTAGTCATACAGTGTGTGTGTGTGTGTGTGTGTGTGTGCATACTAACAGCCAATCAGAAATCAGATATGTATTTTTAGTTTAGCTGATTAGGCCCAGGTGAGGTTCTAGGAGTCAGAGTTAAGTTATAGGAAGGCAGAAAGCTGGGAAAGGCTTCTAAGGACGGGAAGCTGGAAATAGTTTATGTTGACAAACAAGATTTAATGTGGCATTCCGGAGCGGCGGCATGGGGAAAGGAAAATAGTTTGGGAGCGGGCGAGTTCAGGGCCTCCGCGGTTTGGTTTCCATAAGGTGTGTTGACACACTCGTAAGCCGTCCATTTCATCAGTTGGGCTGCACGCGTGTGGTCCCTCTGTAAACATCTCAGCAGCGGACGGTCAGCGGATTGCACTAGATTCGATTCAGCCCATTGGCCAGACCGCCACATTTCATCCACGCTCGCATCTTAGGGAAATAATAACCGTCTGTCCGTCAGCAGGGCGATGCGCCTTGGCTGGGTGGTGTGCGCTTTGGAGGCTTCGGTGAGAAGCTATATCAGAACTGAAGCGTCCAGCGGCCTCCATGAACGGCACGGACAGACCGCAGTCGTCACCATTTCTGCTGCTCTCTTCCCCTGGAATTGACCACCTCGAGTCCCCTCAGCTGTGTGTGAGTTGAGATCATCAGAAACTGACCTTACAGCTTTAGAAAAACCCAAACTGATGAGGACTAAATCAGCCATAACACACACACACACACACACACACACATTGATATATAAGGTTATCCCCTGGCAGCTGTGGAGCTCGTTTTGGGGGAAGCCGGGGGTTCCTGGAGGGTCCAGCATGGACGTTAGCTGGCCAGTCATTCTGAGGTAATGAGTGAGATATCTCTAATGAGTCCTCCGGGCGAGCGAGTTTAATCCCCTCCTTATCCACATGCTGCCAGGTTTTCATCAGGGCTTAGCCCACCCGTGGAAAACTAGCCAGGGAGGTGTCGGGCTCGTTCAGGTGGCCTGGGGCAAGAGATGATACTGCTGGGAATATCTGCTATGGTAGAACAAAGAAGTAACTTCTGCTCACTGGCCACTTTATTGGAAACACCTACCTTGTGTTTCCACTCACTGGCCACTTTACTGGAAACACCTACGCAATATGGACAAAAGTATTGGGACACTTGCTCATTCCCTGTTTCCATCTCGACAGTGTGGGGAAGAAGGATTTCTACTAGTTTCTGGAGGAGCACTGCTGTGAGGATTTGATTGCATTCAGCAACAAGAGTGTTCATAAGATGTATTACAGGGAGCACCCTCCATCATTTTAGAGAATTACGTTCTTCCACTGCTCCACAGCTCAATGCTGAGGCCGTTTATACCCCTCAAGCCCATGCCTGGCATTAGGCAGCACAGAGCCAATAAGTTTATGTTTACTAGAGATGCTCCAGAGAGTCCTATTCTATTGGCAGTACTTCTCTACAGGGACTAGACAATTTGCGCATATGTGTCAGCAATGACCGTCAATTGGAGCAACTTACAGTGGCTGTATGCATTCATCAGAAGGGGTGTCCTCAAACATTTGGACATGTAATGTATCCTGTGCTTCTCTGAATTTTCTACTACTGGTCAGGCTTTAATGCCCAGGGCTGCTCCTTGTTTCTAAGTTAACTCTCAATGAAACCTCAAACCCCGAAGTGGACATGAAAGGCCTCGGCTGCGTCTGTTCACATCCCTAAACAAGCCATCTCTTTATCGGCCCTCAAGACTCTCTCTCTCTCTTTCTCTGTGGGAGAGGGGGCGTGGAGACGACCTGCAGTTACAAGTGACCCTGACCCCCTGCTGTGACCTCTCGCCCTGGGGTTGCCCCTGCAGAGGAAGTGATCGTAGTGCTGGCTGAAGGTCCTCTGAAGCACGAGCACATGTTTATTACATTCCCCCACAGGTGCTGTATCCATTAAACTGAATTTAACTGATCAGCAGCACTTCCTAATCATGTGTACATAGGGACTTCAAAACACATGCATAAACACTGAATAAGGCACTTATAAATACTTTATAAAATATTTGTAAAGTGTTTGCGAACAACTTATGCCAGCTATTACAAGATGATATATGATGTTTGGATAGGAAACTGACCTTATATAAATGTGACATCATATTTCCATAATTTATAACACTGTTATAACACCCCCTTCACAAGTAAAAGCAGAAATAAGACAGAACAACTCACATTGATCTTCACAACATGACATACATGTTTAATAAAGTGAATGGCAGGTATATACAGGCCTGTGACTACAGTAGTAGACATTCATTCTAGTAATAACAGTGATAATACTTGTAATAGTGCTTTATTACAATGTTATAAATGAGCCAAATGTCTATCTTTAGTTTAAGGGCCATAATAAAGTAATCTACATCATCAAGTATCTTACGTCACCTCACAATTACTGGAGTCAGCTGTTCAGAAATATTCAAACCCTGCTTTATAAATGTTTTTAATGCTTATGCATGTGTTATGAAGTCTTTATGTAGAATAAAGTGTATTAAAGGGGATTCTTAGGGGATTTGTATGCCATTCACTCAGTCTTTGCCTTAATTATATATTTTCATTTTGTGATTTACTGATGTAAGCTGTTTTGCATTATAGGAGTTATGACTTAGGAATAATGCTTTATAACAGTGTTATGAAGGTTGAAAATGTCTAGAATCTTAATTTAAGGACTCTTCACTTTAGTTCATGGGCCCTTGTCACCGCCAATGCAATTTCGCTATAAGGCCATTCACATGCATAAATTTCCCCTGCCTGAAAATGTTTATTACTGACAAGAATGCCTTATAACAGATGTTATAAATGGTATGGATTATGTTATAAATATCTGACACTTTAGTTTAAGAGCCTTTACATGAACATTAGTCATTTACTAAAAACATAACATTTTATTCTGTACTTGCAGAAGGCGTTCATAAATACTGAAGTATTGCATCTTATGTAGAGAGCCCTCAAATAATAGTGTCCTTTGTAAAAGGTTGAATGGCACTGAATATGGTCTGATTGGTTTCTTTGATTAATCTTAGGTCAGTATTGATTTATGAATGTGTTATGAAGTCCTTACGTACAGTTCACGAGAACAGTTGGCGCCATTCTGCTCAGAACCACATCTACAAACCCCTGAAGTTCTTGGGTTCTGTTCTGGCTCGGTGACGCTCTGGGGCTGCTCAGCTTCCTCTGGCACTGGAAACCTGCAGCATGTGGAGGAAAGGCCAACAGGGATTTAGTCAAGGACCAGGAAATCCTCTGAGAAAACATCAGGCCTTCTGTGAGGACGCTGTAGCTTGAGAGTCATTGGGCCTTGCAACAGGACAATGATCTCAATCATACCTCAAAGTTCTGGTTTCAGAAGAAGTCCTGGAAGGATCTGGAGTGGCCATTACAGTCGCCTGACTTGAACCCTGTAGGGAATCTTTGGTGGGGTTTGAGGAAGGCGGTTGCAGCAGCAACAAACCCAAGAGTATCAGCAAACTGGAGGCCGCTGGTCATGAGGAACGGGCTGAGATTTCTCAGGAACGCTGCTGCCAGAAGCTGGAGTCTGGCTGTGCATTACGTTTGCAGCTGGTCAGAACCGCAGAAGGGTTCTGCTGAAGACGCTTGTGATGAACGGGTTGAGTAATTTTGGGCTGAATGTGGAGAAAGCTCTCGTTCTAATGGTTGTGTAGAGATATTTCAATTGCTCTTGTTTGATTGGTTGATTAGAAACAGCTGGAAGTTTGTAACATTTACTAATAAACCTGATTTGCAGTCGGAGAAGTTTGTTCTTCCCACTTCTTCATCACAGATAAGCTCTCTGATGTGCCAGAGGTAAACAGGGTCTCCCTCACACTGCAGAGCAGGGCTAATGCTATGTTTACCTTTGGGGAGTAAACCAGGCTTTTTCACCTCATTTAAATTTATAAGAATCAAGCGAATGGAAATCTCTCTCTCTCTCTCTCTCTCTCTCTCTCTCGCTTGGTGGGGGCAGCTTTATGGCTACACAAACAGAATTTGTGGTTTCTCCGGTTGAGGTTTGATGCAGCAGGCTGTGGAACCTTTTATGCAGCCTGGCGTCCAGCAGCCCAAACACAATATTTAGCTTTCCACCCTTTTGAGCCGTTTAGCCTCGGAGGGAAAAGAGCGAACAGCGAGAACCAGCCCAGAAAATCCACAAGGTCAAATGTCCTGAGTGGGCCGGCTGCCAGGCCTGTTTCATAATTACCCCACTCACACACACACACACACACACACACACACACACACACACACACACACACACACTCAGGCTTGGGCTTCCAGTGATGAGGACCCTTGAAGAGGGAGTGAGTGTCCACACTGCAGAGCGATGTGACCGTAAGAGGCTACTGCAGATTACCCAGAGAGAGAGAGAGATGGTTCGGTCATTCCAGTGACTTATTCCGAGCTCCCTCAGAAGCTTCAGATCTCAGATCCGGCCTGGCCTGGCCTGGCCCTGGATCACTTACAATAACAATAATCAGCAATAATCAATAATCTGCTGTTCTTTCTTCTGTTCTACTTTCATTTTGACTTGGAAATGAAACATTAAATATTAACATTTACATATTTTGCATTTTAAACATTAATGTTTATGTAATACACATCCTTATTACTAAGAAATGATAATTTATATAATAAATATTATAGTAAATAATAATAATTAATACAATAATTATTGTTTTTATTATTGACACTAAAGTTTAAATGTAAACATTTACATATTCATAAAAAGTTCATTTGACATTGTATTTGTATGGAGTGTTTGTTTTGTATTTTGCATTTAATATTTGATCTTTTTACTTGTTTTTGAATGATAAATATGGGACACTTTAGTTTAAGAGCCTTTACATCAACATTAGTCATTTACTGAAAACATCACATTTCATTATGTACTAGCATAAGGCGTTCATAAATACTGAAGTATTGCTTTATAAATATGTAAATAACTGTTGAGAGTAGAGAGGAAATGTAGAGAGCCCTCAAACAATAGTGTCTTTTATATGGCACTGAATATGGTCTAATAGGTTTGTTTGATTAATCTTAAGTCAGTACTGATTTATGAATGTGTTAAGTCCTTACGTACAGTTCCAATCAGAATGATCCACCCACACTGCAAATTAGCTATATATATATATATATATATATATATATATATATATATATATATATATATATATATATTTATTTATTTATTTTATTTTTTATTTATTTTTTTTATTTTTTATTATTATTATTAGCTAAATGTAAGTATGCAGGTCCCCATGCCTGTACACCTCTCCTGACCCAAAAGCACAAGAACAGCAACATTATAATCAATAATCTGCTGTTCTTTCTTCGGTTCTAGTGACATGTCTCTTGGACATTAAAAATTAAATATTAACATTTACATATTTTACATTATAAACATTAATGTTTATGTGTTACAAATGCTTATTACTAAGAAATAATAATTATAATAAATATTATAATAAATAATAATTAATACAATAATTATTGTTTATTATTATTATTGTTAATGTTAATTATTGTGTGCCTTCACGGTTTTATTATTGACATTAAAGATTAAATGTAAACATTTACATATTCAAAAAAAGTTCATTTGACATTGTATTTGTATAGAGTGTTTGTTTTGTATTTTGCATTTAATATTTGATCTTTTTACTTTGTTTTTGAATGAAGTTTAGTTAACAATTACATAAACAATCACAATGTCATGTGATGTATAATTTCCAATAAATGTATTTATTTATTTCTGTTTACTTATTTATTTTGTATTGATATAATCATTTATGCAATGTAATTAAATATCTTCATTTTATATTAAAGCCCAGCACAGAACTCATCGACTTTTTCAATCACCAACTCAAACAATTTTTATTCTTTTATTTTATTCATTTCCTTTTATTTTATTTGACTTTTAAATATTAAGAACTGCACATCAAACCTTTTTATGTTTTTATTTGTTTTATTAATTATTCAAATGTTTCAAATAACATTTATTTAAACTTCTGTACAGTTTTAGAATGATAAATATTAAGTATTCAATATTTATAACAAAGAATAAACAATATGTTTCACTGTCTTCTGTTTTAACTTCCACATTTCAAACATGAGACGTTCACTTTCATTCTGGATGAATGTGGTCTAATTAATGAATAACTTGTAATATCGTCCTACTATAACTGTTCCTGCTACTGCTACTAATGTTGACACTAGCCTGACTCCAGTCATGTAGGTGAACTGCTGGCTGGAGAGAAGAAAGGCCTCTTCATGCTGCCTTTAAAGCTTCATCTGAAATAAAGACAGATTGTATGTATGTGTGTGTGTGTGTGTGTGTGTGTGTGTGTGCGCGCGTGTGTGTGTCCTCTTGGTTCTGAGTGTTTTAAACAGAAATAACGCCTCCCTGAGGACGGCTGGTGTTAAGTGGCTTTGGAGATCAGATAGGGGACGCGTGTCCGACACGTAGTCCACCACAGGCTGGTCATTGTGCCCCATTACCTCACGAGGACGCGTTCAGCTCCACAGCATCAGCACAGATCCAGCCCTGTGACCCTCTCCAGAGACCCGGCTCTCACCGGAGCTCATCATGCGGGGCTTTCTTCAGGTGGCTTATGGGTAAAGAGCAGTCGTTACCGAGCTGCATGGCAGAAAGATGTTAACTCCAGCTCGACCACTTTACCCTGTCTACCTCCCCCTTCCTCCAGCTCCTGGGGCTGCAGGGAAATCTCAGCCTCAGAGTGGCACTTTAGAAGTGAGGCCTTGTTCTGTTCTGGGCTCAGTCTGATCACCCCATTGGCTGAATCAGAGGGCGGGACAATTTCGGCACAGATCAAACAATCGAAACTGTCCCACAGATCAAACAATCGAAACTGTCCCATCTCTACTTTAACATAGCCCCACCCACTTTGTCTATTGCAGTTCAGCCCCTCCCATTCAGCCTACAGCAGTCTACCCTCACCCATTCAGCCTACAGCAGTTTAGCCCGACCCATTCAGCATACAGCAGTCTAGCCCCACCCAATTAGCCTACAGTCGTTTAGCCACACCCATTAAGCCTACAGTAGTTTAACCACACCCACTCAGGCAATGGCAGTGTTATCAACTTAGCGCTAACTGATATCTCACCTTGTCCTACGGCAGATGTGTCACATATACGTATATGATCTGAACTGGCCCGCCGGACTCAGTCATGAAGACGGTCAGTATGAAGCTGCTGCTGCTCCTAACAACTTCATAATCACCCACAATCCTCTGGGGAACTTCAAAGCCCAGCCTGCTGACCTCAGCTATCACCTCATCACTGACATCACTACCATTGGGCAAAACAGGACGGCTGTGTGTGTGTGAGAGAGAGTGTGTGTAAGGGAAGGGAGATTCTGTCTCTCTTAATGAATACAGAAACACTGTGTTTATTATAAAGCTAGAGTAACAGGGGTCAGCTAACGGTCAGGGATCTGCTCGCTGGTGGGCTTCTCTCATTTTCCTCAACATCAGTTGTATCTCTCTGCAGGGCTGCTGTAACGGCCTGCGGGGGGCTGTGATCGAGTGCAGTCAGTCAGAGATACAGACGCATGAGATGGTCAGAAGCTAGCCTCTAGTGGACAGCAGGTATATCACAGACAGACTGAAGGTGGATCAGAGATGTCCTAAAAGGTCAGAGTGATGGCGGTCAATTGTGGATACGATTTCAAAGCCAACGATTCAGATTAGGTTCAGTTGAAAATTCTGTTTTTTCTAATGACTGATTGTGTAAAGCTGCTTTGTGACAACAGTTATAAAAACAAATCAATTTGATTTGATTTGAAAAATAAACATTGAAAAACTTTTTGATTCAAATTGATTCAAGATTCAATTTCAGTTCGAATTCATTTTCAGTTCAGATTCAATTTCAGTTCAATCTGCATTTTTAGTTCACGATTTAATTCCCCTCAGATGCTATTTCAGATCAAAATTCAATTATAATTCAAAATTCACTTTACGTTGAAACTGCATTTGGAGTTCAAGATTCAACTTCAGGTCAAAATTGAATTCCAATTAAAAAATCTATTTCAATTCATTTCAAATGCAATTGGAAACCAAACCGTCATTAAACTTCAACTCTATACAACTCCCAGTCTGTTGAACTGGACGGGATGAAGAGAGAGGAGGAATCGTGTAGAAATGAATCAGGACCGTTTCGGGTTTCTAAAGTGATTCTCCAAAGAAACGCAGGATGAGTCCATTAATTAATCCTGATCTATTTCCAGATTATGTTCCGAATCTCACGCCACAAACTTCTCAATGCGCTCATTCATGAGTCCTCTACCTTTGATGCTCCTCCGAGCTCCGAGCACACACACTCATTTCGACCCCCCCCCAGTTTTCAGTCCACATTCTAGGTCCATCACGTTTGGCGAGCGCCGAAAGCTGCTGAATCTCTCCAGCAACCGTTTAGATTTCAAAAGAATACCTCCCGCTAGGTATCACCCCATCCCACTCCACCATCGGACCACTGGACCTCCTCCGCTGAGGCAGTGTGTTTGCTCTGGGTGGGAGAAAGAAATGTTCTGTGGTTTGGGTTCTAATTACTCATGAAATAAATATAAACAGCAGCAGAACCGAACCAACAAACAGCAGGTTGAGGAGATGTGAGCTTTCTGGACCATCGTAGCTCTGGGACTGTGACTGAAGGTAAGCGAAGCACGACGAGAAAACCAACTGGATGTTAAATCACTGGTCAATAGTTTGTTGAGTCCAGCTCCTAGGTGGCCTGCTGATGATGTCAAAGTGGTCAGTGGGGTTTGTTGACCCAAGCCCGCATGGGTTTCTGCAGGGAGGGGAAGAGGAAAAAAGTTGCTACAGATTGGCTATTTTGCGAAGGAAATCAGGGCCGAGGTCCGAAGCCAAGCTGACCAAAGTGCTTACCTGGCCACTCCGACCCGATATAAATACACATTCCTAAATCTCTACCTGAATGCGCTGTAAATCCAGCCCTTTCCAGACTGGTCCAGGTGACCCCATCGCCCCTTTGGCTTCCCAACAAAGTGGACCTTCTTTCGGCTCAGGTGAGGAAGAGCCGGGGGGTGTATGCTGGGAGAGGAGCACTCCATACGTCTTCACCTCCTCTCCGGCCAGCGAGAGTTACGCGCCGTTTGACCTGGATGTTAGCGAGCAGCAGGAGGGCATCGAGGGACCTGAGTGTGTGTGTGTTGCCTTCACTTTCGCAAAGGTGAGCGAGTGCAGCCCATCCATCCAGTCTAAATCCTGGCTGGAATGAGGGCGTTCAATCTCTGAAGAAGCTTGAGATGTCCCGTCACCATTGGGTCAGCTTTCACCCTGGAAAAAGTAGACGTAATTTCTGGGGGATTGATCGGCCACTCAGAAATCATAGCTCCAAACACAATCAATTAATCAAACCACTGATCATTCTTTAGTGGTCTGACCACACCGGTCCACCAGAATGACCACTTTGATCAAACTGCTCAACCATCTTAAGCAACCAGTTTGACCAGCCTGAGGACAAGGTGGAAGACCATGCTAGTATGGTCTTCCACCCAGTACTGCACTAGCATCATGTGATTGGGGGGTTCTAGATAGTCTAAACCAATGACTACAGAAATCATGACGGTTCCGCCGGCGTTACATAACAACGAAGCCAGAACTGTCGGCCATGTTGTCCAATCTGCAACCAGTGGAGACCAGAGGTGGAGCCAGACTCACCTACTCATTTGGTAATTCCGGCCCCTTCTCCCAGATTGAGCCTGAGGTGTCTTAGACCGCCTTCACTGAGCTTCCAGCACAGTTCGTCTGGTATACGGTCACCATGCAGGTCCTGCAGACGAGCGGTCTCCTCCAGTCTAGCCTGTCTGTCAATCACTTCAGTCCCAGGTGTGGCCCGCCTTCTTACAATAGAGGTTATCTACTGGTTTCTGGGGGGAAAATAAAAAATAGGCCAATATTAGCACAGAGAGCACTAACTGCTGGAATTTGAAGACACTGGAGATGGAAAGACAGCTTAGAAGAGGAAAATGGGTGTGCCTGTTTTTCATTGAAACATATGAAGATGGGTGGAGCTACACATCATACTGCAACCAGCCAGCAGAGGCGCAAAACTTGCAGGGGCTTCACTTTCGTAAGTGGTTGTACTGTCCATGCTTTCTACAGTCACTGACCTGAACCGACTAAACTGGGATGAAATTAAGAACACTGGTGCTGCTCATGTAAAAGGGTTTAAAATGTGGTCCGATCTGCCCGTTCCCACATGTGTGAGTGTATGTGACTCCACCACACTCTCTCGCTTGGCTTGGCAAGGCCTGCAGACGGCTGGTCGCGTCCTCCTCGTTTGTCAGGACTCGGACAGGAAGCCGATGACTTGCGTGGCTGTGATGCATGTGTAATGAGCCAGGCCCACACAAAGCTCCACCTGTGCCCAACAAAGACGCACTCTTCATGGGCTCTTCGGCATTGTCCTACTCCGCAGCTTCAGCCCAGCTGTGTGGGCGCCCGGCCTCTGTGGCCATTCATGTGACCCTGCAGTCAAGACCGCAGTGAAAGGCCGAAACAGCGATTGCTCTGCCTTCCCCCCTCAGAGCCCCTCCTGACCCCGATAAAGCCCTCTTTATCTGGGGCTGAAATCAAGGCCAACCAGCTGTGTACAAATGCATGGGGGCTCACGTCGCTTTATCTGGGGACTCAGCTGTTGTTCGGAGCTGGTGGCGAGCTTGTTTTACTAGGTTTAGGTTGCCAACATGCGCATCAGTGGGCATGAGTGGACAGTAATGTGGTCATTGTCGCATGGGCTGTGAAATCTGGGCAGTTTAGCCCCACTACCTCAGCCTACATCACTTTAGCTCCCGTGTCTACAGCAGTTTAGCCTCACCCATTCAGCTTACAGCACCTACAACTTCAGCCCATAGCATATGAGCCTTAGCCATAATGTCTAGAGCACTTTAGCTCCACCCATTCAGCCAATAGCAGGTTTGTCCCACCTATTCAGCCAACAGCAGATTTGTCCCACCCATTCACCCCACAGCAGATTAGCCCTGCCCATTCAGCCTACAGCAGTTAATCCCCATCTATTCACTCCCAGCAGTTAAGCCCCACCCATTGACCCTACAGAAGTTTAGCCCCATCCATTTACCCTACAGCAGATTAGCCCCACCTATTCAGCCTACAGCAATTCAGCCCCACCCATTTAGCCTACAGCTGATTAGCCCCACCGATTCAGCATACAGCAGTGTAGCTCTACCCATTTAGCCTTCAGAAGTTTAACCCCACCCATTCAGCCTACAGAAAGTTTAGCCCCTCCCATTCAGCCTACAGCAGTTTAGCCCCTCCCATTCAGCCTACAGCACTTTAGCTGGGCCATGCTGAAATTCTAACGAGTGTTTAAGCTCTAAGCGGTTTTGAATGAGGCACAACAATGAGGGCCGCCAATCCGAAAAGAGCTCATTTACATATATCAATCTTAAAGGCACAGTCTGATCAATCGTAAATCATAAAGAGAGGTTGGGAAACGTTTGTGTAAATATGAGCTATAAATGTTTTCGGTTCGAGACCCAATCAGATCCGCCCACAGTGATTTCCATCCATTCACACATGCTGGGTCTGTTTGTCTGCGAGTCTAGAACGTATACACCGAGGCTGTGCTTCTCAGAACATGCTTTTTCTGTTTAAAACTCTGGTAAATTTGCTGTAAACAGTCAGTAACAGTGATTAATCCACTATAACTGCAGAACCGTTGTTAGAGGCCGGTCTGATTCTGGCTGTATTTGTAAAAAACGAAGACATTTGTTTAAACTCCTCCAAACTGTTGTTTAATGGCAAGACGATTAAACCGTTCCCTCATGTTAGCAACAGCAGGCCGCCCCCTAATTTCAGGCTTGTGAGGCGTTTCGACACTCCCTGGGCTTGGGCGTTTAGCACGCCGCCGGCGCTAACCTCGTTCATCAGGGCTCCGGCGTAAGACTTATTCCCCACACTTACTTTCCTGACAGGCCCATCAGTCCCCCAAGACAAACCCACATGATTAATACCGAGCAATTAATTTTCAGGACAGCGGCCTACACCATAGGGGTCCCCCTACACTTTCCCCTGCACTCATTAGCCACACTTCAGAACCGGCGGGCCCAACAATAACACCAATATCTGTGGTGGCGAGGCGTCGGGAGTGATATTGAACATGTGGCAGCAGTTAGAGAGGGGAGAGAAGTGGCAACCCGATCCAGGACGGACAATTTATCAGCCGAGTTGGGCTTTTTCACCGCGCTGACAAAGTCCAGCCGCTCACCCTCCAAATGAAAAGCCCGTAATGGGGACCGAGAGCGGGGCTCTCGGCCCGAACCGCACACACAGATAAAAGATAGCGTGTGGACCCGATCCCTCCCTCATTCCACTTTTGTCTGGTCCTCCTTTTGAGGCAGTCCCTGCGGCGCAGTCTGGTTCTTACCAAGGATCTTTTATTTTGGTCAGTACCGGAGCCTCTCCAGAGTCCGGTTGGTGAAGTGTAATGATTATCCTTTAATTTGAGAGGGCCGCTGTCTCTCATGACAATGAAGCGGAGGTCTGGATAAGCTCATCAGAGAGAGGGGGAAAGAGGGGAGGGTGTAGATAGTGCTGTAAAACTCCATCTGATTACCTCCACCGAACCACAGGTGGAAATGTTCCAGTGTGATCCAAATATAATGAGCATGAGTCTGATCTCACCCTCATTTGGACTCGGTCTTTCCCCGATCTCGCCCTCATTTAGACTCCCTCTTGACTCTGATCTCGCCCTCATTTAGACTCACTCTTGACTTTGATCTCGCCCTCATTTAGACTAGGTCTTGACCCTGATCTCGCCCTCATTTGGACTAGATCTTGACCCTGATCTTGCCTCTATTTGGACTTGGTCTTGACTCTGGTCTAGCCCTCATTTGGACTCTGTGTTGACTCTCGTCTAGCCCTCATAGCCCTGACTCGGGCTCACTCTGATCTGGACTGGACCGTTGTCTACACAGATGGTCTGAAGAACGGAGCAGAGCTGAATCTCCTTCAGTCTATTGTCTTTTGTTTTCCCCTTTCCTGAACTGCAGCTCTAAGACTGAACACGGGTAGACGCCAGCAAGGCGTTAAGGGAATTGCTCAGCCGGAACGCCAGCGATAAACAGTAGGGAAGGTAATGAGGAGCAGCTCCTGGACCTGCCGGGACGTTCTCCTGCTGCTTCGGTGGAAATAAACAAACATCTGCATCCAAACACAGATGTTTTTGATCACGCTAGAAAGCAACAAGCTTAATCAAACTCCATGACGGCAAGGTGGAGGGCGTGGCTGCAGGAGAGTAGGCCCTCAGAGAAGGAAGGTGGGGATTAGAGGGGTAGGGTGACAGGATTAGGATCACAGTGGCTGTAGCTTTTCTGTATTAAATACACAGACTGAGTGGTGGTTCTCCATCACTGTGTTCATCATTAGAACATCTCCAAAGTTCTCCTCATGTAGTCTAGTATTATTTAGAGTTCTCCTCAGATCAACACCTGGTTTGGTGGTAAATCAGGGCTTAATGATGGTAAATCAGGTGAGCTGCTGCTGCTGCTGCTGATGGAGTTGAACACATCCTCCACCCTGTGCTGGATGGACTGGGGGACGTCCAGGAGAAACTTGGAGGAACAGAGCTCTGTTCTTCAGTCCCAGCCAACTTGCTCATGTAGGGCTCACATGGGTGCAACGTGGGCTAGGTGGGTTACTATGACCCAAGTGGGCTGGCTAAATAGGTCCAGTTGTCATAGCCCTACTTAATCCCACATGGGTCCCGTCTAGGCCCCAAATGCAGTGTACCACCCAGATGGGGCCCATGTTTAACTCCACCTGTTTCCATCTCTGACCCATGTGGGCACCCATATGTAAGGTCAACATGAAACCTATGGGAAAAACCTTACAGGTCCCACATGGGTACCTCAGCTGGGATGATACTGCATGAACTGATTAGGAACTGCATCCATTTTCACATGGTCAAAAGTAATCGGACAGACATGCATACCCCTATTGAGCTCCTTTTACAGGCCTCCTTCAGTCGCTGATTGGCTGACCCGATAATTGAAGGCTTCGGTTCATCCCGTTAGGAAGAGCAGTGTGTGGGGCTTTATTTTTCTTCAAAAGTTTGTGGACACCCCTTCTAACAAATGCATTCATCTACTTTAAGTTGCACCCATTGCTGACACAGATGTGCAAACGTACGGCCAATAGATTAGGACTCTCTCTGCAGCAGATCAACACTGATGAACCTATGGGCACCATGCTGCCTAATGCCAGGCGTGGGCTACAGAGGGGTATAAAGCCCCCCAGCAGCATTGAGCTGTGGAGCAGTGGAGGAACTGTGTTCTCTGGAGTGATGGATGGTGCTGCTCCGTCCAAGACATTTGGATGGGATGAGTTGGGGAGTTGGGAGTTGGTCATTCTGACCTCACTAACGCTTTTTAAGGCATTGTTTGGTCTGGTGATGACTATTAGCATCCATTCACTGTTAGCAGCATTAGCCCATATGGCTGAACTGTTCTTCTGATGCTGGGCTGTGTGAAGTGTTCAGCACCTGCTAGCAATAAAGGCCAGTACATGTAGACAGAGTGGTCATCAAAGAGCCGCTGTTGTAATAGATGTGTCACCTGTGCACTCTAATTACCTTCTCCTGACGTTTCCTCCCCTGCCGCAGAAGACCCCTCGCTGGGGGAGTCATTAGGGAGGAGCGCCTGCGAAGTCTCCAGCAGACGTCCCCCTCTGATCTCCTGTCAGCTGGTTTATGAAGAGCACTGCTGAGCGGTGTAGATCCACTGTCTGCTCCTCCTCTGGGGGCTGGATCAGAGGCCTGGGATCAGCTAAGCAGGTGTCCAAATACTTTTGTCCCATACTACGGAGCACCTACTCACCTCTGCAGAAGTTTAGTAGTCATAGAGAGCAGCAGCTTGTCTCTAGAGACTACACCCACACGTGTTTCTGCCCAAACGTGGCTCCTGGGGTCCTGTATTTATGCGAGGCTGAAGGCGAGGGATCTAGGTAGCATCAGCAGTAGCTCTGTGTCGTGTAACCGCGCTGCTAGCAGGCCCGTCAAAAGCTAGCTGGCTTCCTTCTGGAGAGCTGCCAGTCTCCCGGTGTCGGGTCGTCTGCGTGGCCCAAATGTAGACTGCTTTCTTTCTGCGCGCAGGCTGTCATCACCTCACTACATTCAGGCTGGGTGTCCCAACGGCCGAGCGCTCTCTGCTTTCAATAACGGAACCCGAATTTCCATTTGGAGAACGTTATTGCTGTCATAAACAAATCATGCTGCCGAGGTTTATGTGGTGTGAGGGAAAGACGTTGCGAGATGCCCTCAGACCAAATGGGGAAACGCATTAGACTCCACTGAAGCTACCGTGACTGTGGCCCATGTCAGGACTTGGTTCTGGCGCTGATGTTCTAGTGATAATTCTGATCTTTTAGGTTCTGTACATAAATTAAATAGGAGTTGATCCTAGAACATTTACGTTATGTGGAGGTTCTTGAACTTACACACACTGCATCTAATTTACAAAAACTTGGCCTTCTAAAGAACCATGGAAAGGTTTTTTAGAGTTCTTCTATGGCACCATACAAAGAACCTTTTTAGGTAAAGTATCTCTGCTTGGGATACGTCTGTTAGGCTTAATGTAAAAGTGAATAAGGCTAAAAACCAGGTTATTTAAGGTTCCATACCAAAACTGAAAGTTCTCCCTAGAACCTTTACACTATGTGGAGGATCTTCATATTTACACATCTCATTTACAATAACAGTCATCTGAAGAAGGAACCCTCGCTTAGGGTTCTTCTATGGCATTGTGCAAAGAACCCCTATCTGTTTTTAGATCACAGAACCCTTATGTGGAGGATATTTATACAAATGCATCAGCAAAAATAGTCATCTAAAGAACCATAGAACCAAGGCTTTTTAGGGTTATTCTATGGCATTGTGGCAAAGAACCTGTTTAGGTGTATCCCAGTTTAGGACAAGCCTGTTTCTGGTTTCATGTGAAAGTGAATGAAGCTAAGAACCTGTAACTGTAAGGTTTGTACTCTTTCAAGGGTTGTGCCTAGAACCTGTACAATTAGGTGGAGGTTCTTTGAACATTCTTCTTACTAATCTTTCTTACGCATGTCATTAACTGAAACAGTCCTCTAAAGAACCACAGAAACGTTTGCACCTAAAGTGGTTCTTTTATTGCATCATGCAAAGAACCCTTCTGGGTATCTCTACTTTTAAAAGTGCAGAACTATAATATTTAGTCATGTGATTCTTCGAAGAACCTATACAAAATGGTTCGATATAGGACCAAAGGGGTTCCAGTATTGCTGTAAAAATCTTTTTTTGGTACTATAGGCCTACAGAACCTTTTTGGAATAACCCAGTCAACAATTTCATTGGTCGTCGACAGCAACGTCTGCCACAGCTGTGAAGTTACCATCTTCGCTAACCTGTTTGAGAACCTAGTTCTTTAAGGGTTCTCTCTATTTTTGGGACTGCAGAACTACAGTAACCAAGCAAACACAAACAACCAGTGGAACCTCTCTCTGAAGTGGAAAGATTTCTAAATGGTTCTTGTCTCAAATGTGCCACTCCAAGAAAGTCCTCTATTGTGTGTAGGTTCTTTAGGGAACCATGCCCTGAAAGGTTCTCTATTCGTCTCTTTTTGGTGTGAAGCCCAAATGAAGAGACTGACTGTGAGTCTGTTTGGCTTTATGTAAAAATGAGTGACGTCAGGTTTTACAGTGTGGTTCTAAGGAGCCCGTGCCGATGTTCCGAGCGCTACATCGTTATAGGGAACAGGTTTGCGTTCATCCCACAGTTTGCTGATGTCAACACAGTGGATATCTCACATGTGGAAGAAGGTGATGTGTTCCAGATGAGCTCCGGCAGCAGAGCCCTTCGAACTCCCTTCTACTGTTACAGTGCAGAGCCTCAGGGCATACACCTCAAAGCTAGAACGTGTTCCAGCTATTGGCTGATAACATCTGCTGATGCTGAAGATCTGGAGAAGGTTGTGCCACTGAGGTGCCTAGTATGACCTCAACTATAATTATGACTGAACTGGAGAACCTGGACACAAAGCACTAGCATGGGTCAGCAAACTTCTAAAGACCTAAAGAACCTTCACTTGAGGAACTCGGGTTCTTATCCAATGCGAATGTCCATAGTTCCAAAACTGGTTCTTCTATGGCTCAAATCATTGAAGACAGGACCAATAATTACAGGACTGGAAACTGGATTCAAGGTCCAGATCTGAAGACCTCGGTTCCATGTCATTGCTTGAAGAACCCTGTGTAGCACTTTTTTAAGAGTGTAGAGCTGAAATAACTTTATAGTTATAGTTTAAATGAACAAGGGAATTCTTAATTTTCTGAAATTCCTGTAAAATGGAATGATCGAGACTGGAACAATTGGTTCTAGATAACCCTATCCAGTCAGAACTGGAGTTGACGGCGGTGGTGAATGGAATCAGATGTACCTCTGAAGTTCTAAAAGCTCCCTTCTTCCACCTAATGCTGATGAAGACACTGCCTGATGCCTGAGACACTGTTCTACCAGAGTTCTGAGAAGAGTTTGACTCTAGAACCTGCTTTTAAAAATCCAGCTCGAGAACAGCTTCTACTGGTAGCTGGTTTCAGATGGTCTAAGCTGGTCCTTGGTGGTCAAGGTGGTTGAAAAGCTGGTAAACTAGCTTGCTAACACCAGCTCTTGACCAGCATAGCGTGGCTTGCATTTGATTTTGGACCTGCTTGGCCAGCTTGGTCAAGGTTGGTCAAGTTGACCGTGCCTGTAGACCTAGATCTAAACCATTAAACTCATACCCAAAGCTGGGCAAGAGCTAAACTGGTCACCCATTGTCCAGGATCAACCAGCTTGACCAGCTTGGCAGCAGGAGATGGAACGGTGGTGGGATACATGCTGCAGGACGTTGTGCTACGAAAGAAAGTGACCGTACCGTCAACAGCGCTCCGTATAAGACTCGCTTCACTGCACTTTCCTGTAAAAACAGCAGTTCTTGTTGCCAGTTCACACAACCTGATCCCCCACCTCGCTCCTGGCCAGTAAGTGGATAGTCTGCCTCTGTGAGGTCGGCTAGACCTGAGCTCTCTGGAATTAATCTCTGAGCACCTTAATCCGTGCATTCCATACAGTGCTATTTACATTACAAAGCCCCGCTGAGTCGCAGGAGGACAGATGAGATCCGCATGCAGCCCTTAGGAGGGGTCAGCAGGACACGATGAACACGGAGAAGGTCTTACGTGGCTGTGCTCTGCTGAGTGTGACTGATACCTGCCTGAGGAGTCCAACAGCATGTGTCTGGGGCCCCTAATCAGAGTTATACACCCTAAGGTCACCATGCTGCCTAATAATGCCAGGCGTGGGCTAGTAGAGGGGTATAAAGCCCCCCAGCATTGAGCTATGGAGCAGTGGAAAAACGGTGCCACATGTGCCACTTGCCCCTCAGGCTACAAGCGGGCCACATCCTGGCACTCTGCTTGTGCCACTTGCCCCTCAGGCTACAAGCGGGCCACATCCCGGCACTCTGCATGTGCCACTTGCCCCTCAGGCTACAAGCGGGCCACATCCCGGCACTCTGCATGTGCCACTTGCCCCTCAGGCTACAAGCGGGCCACATCCTGGCACTCTGCATGTGCCACTTGCCCCTCAGGCTACAAGCGGGCCACATCCCGGCACTCTGCTTGTGCCACTTGGCCCTCAGGCTACAAGCGGGCCACATCCCGGCACTCTGCTTGTGCCACTTGGCCCTCAGGCTACATACGAACAGGGATTGGGTAACTGACCTTCCAAGAAAGCACATGTAACATTCACTCTCTGTGTGTCTGATAGCTGATAAACATAATTAGCCGAAGCATCCACCTCCAAGCATGTAGCAGTGAGCTGTGAGCTTATCATTGATGGGGGAGGGATGCTGGTGAATTGGTGTAACTGCGCATGGATTATTTATCTTACTTCGCTACATTTACGGCATCATATTATTGTAGAATTTGTGGCATTTGACTCTGAAGGGTTCTAGATAAAAAAAAAAAACATTATATATATATATATATATATATCATTTTATATTGTTATAAATATATATTATATATATATATATAAAACAAAAACGACTGCTCAAATAGTGCAAAGAAACAATTATAATTATAATTATATATATTATAATTATAATGCGAAGAAGTTATTATTCAGAGTTAAACAACACAGGACTAATATCTGAACTCTGAGAGCATTCCGAAATCACTATCGTGAAATAATAACCTTGACGGCCAATCACAGCTTACCTGTCTCGGCAGACTCTCCACTAGTCTTTCACATTGCTGTTGGGACTTTATGCCATTCATAGTCTGCAGATTCAGCTGACTCAGCTCTGTTTGATGAAATGCCTGAAATAAAATAAAATAAATAAATAATAATAAAAATAAATAAATAAATATATATTAGGAAATAAGTTCCAAGAGTTCTATAATAAGCCACTAATACTCAAAGCTATACTTCCAGATTAGTATATTATCACTGGTTTGAGAGTAAAGGTGTTAATAAATAAATAAATAAATTAATTAATTATATTGACCTTTATGGCACAATTCACAATGTACATTTGTGCCATGCTATTGAAATGCTAACAGGCCTCCAATAATGTACCCCTATATGATATAATGACAGAAGCAATACCCTAAAAAACCCCCGACCAGTGGTCCTTAAAAGGCCGCATTCCCCCCATCCGTGTCTGTGTGTGGAGGAGGATGTCTGTAATTAATTGCAGGAGGATCTAATTACATCTGATACTCTTTACGCCGCTGTACTGCGAGACCTGTCCGGGTCCGAGCGGGTCTCATCCCGGTTTTATCACACCGTGCAGAAGAGCAGTCTGGGAAATCCCCTGGGAGATCACCCTTAACTCTACTCAGCCTTAAAGAATGTCAGGAGAGCTTCCTCCGCCCCCTCACCCCCCCACCTCCCTCCACCCTCTTCACTCCTCAGACAGACGCTCTTCACCTCAACCCTTCAGGCCAGCAGTGAGGAACCCATTACACCTCCACACCTCTCCATCATTTACTGCTTATGCTATTGTGTGGTTCATGCATTGATAGCCTATCTAGAACTTCCAAGAGGATTAGCTAGGACTTTCATGAGTGCAGTAATGTTAATTCTGCTCACATTCAAAGCCCATCTGGAACCTCCAGGAGGATGAGAGAGAGATGAGATGTAGAGACTAGAGATGTTTGTTCTGCTCATACTACTGATCATATTCCCAACATGATTAGAAAATTCAGAAGAACCATGTAGAACGTCCAGAAGAGTGACAATTATTCTGCTCAGACTACTGCTCACACTTGCGGCCTGTCTAGAACTTCCAGAAGGATGAGAGTGATATTTATTCTACTTACACTATTGCTAACCCTCACAGTCTTCTCTAGAACCTCCATAAAGCTAGGACTTCCCTGAGTGCAGTAATGTTTATTCTGCTCACATAACAGCCCATCTAGAACCTCCAGGAGGACTAAAGATGTTTATTCTGCCCATACTACCACTCACTCTCCCAACTACTACTTACAATATCTAGCTATCTAGAACCTAGAGGGACATTTATTCTCATCATACTACTGCTCACATCTATCGCCTATCTAGAACCTCCAAAAGGACAAGAGTGACATTTGTTCTACTCATAATAACACTTAAACTCACATCCTACCTAGAACCTGCAGAAGGACCAGCTAGGTCTTCCAGGAGTGGAGAGACATTTATTCTACTCACAATACCACTTACACTCACAGCCTACCTAGAACCTCCAGAAGGACTAGAATTACATTTATTCTACTTACAATATTGCAAACACTCACAGCCTATCTAGAACCTCTAGAAGGACCAGCTAGGTCTTCAAGGAGTGAAGTTCTTTCAGATGAAGCTAGTCCCACTCACTCACTCACAGAACATGATGGCAGCTAATCTGACGGCCTCCAGTTCTACCAGTGAAGTTCCGACCAATGGGAGAGCCGGTTTGGCTGAATCTGCCTGGATACCGCCGAGAGAACCCTCACGGACTGGACAGTTCTAGCAGGTTTACCCTTTAGTTTCCAGCAGATGTGAATAGTGTACGAAGACTGGGGCTGAACCACTGCAGCTCCGGTCTACAGAAGAACACCCAGATACACCTACAGAGATGGACAGTGCTCAGTGCTGACCGCTGGTGAGAACTACTATGGGGATGTTAAAGGATCTACGAGGGGTATGAGGGGTACCTGAATGTTGATGTCACTGAAGAGCAGTGCAAGGGTACTTCACCATGGTAAAGTAGAACTGGACAGACAGAGCGCACGAGCGAGCGAGAGAGAGAGAGAGAGAAAGAGAGTAAGAGAGAGAGAGAAAATTTAGTGTCCAGCTCAGGCAGAGAGATTTACAACCCTAATCAAAAGCCAGGCCACGGTTGGAAATTGAGCATGAATGATGTCATGAAACTGTCCTCACTCCGACGCCCTGATTTATAGCTGAAGGTGAGATTCGTAAAGGAAAATACACCAACCAAAAAAAAAGGATGGAGAAGAAGAAGTAGTAGCGAGCGATGGAGGTTTTTTAAAGGATTTCTATGCAGCGCTGAGAAGGTACACTATTCCATTCAGAGCACACACTTGCATTCCACCTTCTTCACCCTGCTGGACATGCAAACCAACGTGCTCCTCATGATCGATAGCAGCAGGTACCCGTCATCAATAACCGTAATTGACTTCTAGGAAACCCTCCACCCCGGGAGGCCCAACATCACCACATCCGCACTGGTCGGGTTGGGGTACACTGACCAGACCAGACCTGTGATGCACCCAAGCATGGCCCCGTCCGTCATCTACACCAACCAAATGACCTGCACTGCGGGGAAATGTCCGCTTAGCCGCCGCGGTACAAGCCTTAGCACAAAGGGTTCTTTCAGGGATGCCACAGAGGAACCACTTTTTTGCGGCCCAAGCAGTGGCTCTCCGGCAGGTCCTCGGGGAGTCGGAGCAAAGAATCTGGACCTTCGGGGGGTTGATGAGAATTTTTTAGAAGGTCCGCACTCTTTTACCAAAGAGGTTCCCTATGCAGAACCCTGGTTCTAAAGATCTACATAAACTTTGGCTCTGATATTCAGACTTCCCTGAAAACTTTTAGAACCTGGATCAGGCGTGTTGCATTAGGGGGGTGGCGCTACATTTAGCAAGGCGGTGGATCTCCAGGACCAGGGTTGCTTGACCCTGTTCTGTAAGAGTGTGGTTCACATTATTTATCTATTTGGGACACTTTTGTAGGTTCTTAGATTACAAGCTGTTAAGGAACCTTCAAGAAAAGGTTTATAGAAGAAAAGGGTTTCGTCAAGGTTCCTTAAAGCACCACCGTTTTAAGCACAGTAAGACACTGCCTACTGATACTCTCTTAAAAGTAAAGGTTCCTACATGGTTCTTGGCCAGAATGCATGGTCGTAGAACACTTCTAATTGGCGTAGATCCTAAAGAAGTCCTGCAAAAGACTTCCAAAAAAGTTCCATCACAGTTCCTTGTTCTAGCACACCTGATTAGCCTGTTTATGAGCTGTGACCAGACAGGGAATATCTGAAGCTGTGCATGGCAGTGGATCCCCAGGACTAGAGTCTAGAACCACCAGTGTTACGCCAGGTCAGTCGTTCATTTGGCTGTCCTTCCTCGCTCAATCTGGCAACATCAGAGCACCCCAGGGCTGACAGAGGGTTGGCTGACTTGCCCAATTTCACAACCAGTCCAGGGACTGGAGCCCACAACCTTCTGGCCCTTCCCCACTAGGCCACCAGACACCACATATCTTGGCCAGCTATCAAATCTATTAGTTATACCAATAAACTGCCAATTTCCAGAACCAGGACATTGTGAGTTTTTAGGTTCTAAAAGGTTCTTGAACAGTTTAAACCGTTGATCTGATGACGGTATTAGCATTAGCTTTAAGATCAGGTGAGGTCTGGGTTTAGGGAATGGTTAGGCTGAATCTAACAGATGTTCAGATAAAGGTCTGCTGCAGCATCTGCAGAGCATCCACAGTGGACCATCCAACCAAGGTGCTGGCGGAACATGATCCGACATGTTCAAGCTTTCAGCACCCGTGTTTTTAGCACGCACCCACCCTCCACCCCCATCCCCCGCCCCCCCGCCTCTGAAAGTGCAGGATGTGAGCGATGTGTGTGACAGATGAAGTGTTTTTGGGGGCTGCCTGCTGGAGCAAGGCCCGGCGCTGAAAGCACAGCTGTTCTCCTGGTCAGATACTGGCTTGCATGTGGTGTCCAGGCAACGTCTGCCTACCGTCACACGCAGACAGAGCACGAGAGCTCAGCTAACACACACACACACACACACACACACACACCTCCGTCACACACAACTCCCGTTTCACTTACCTACTATGGAGATGATGGATTGATGGAGCTCTGGGTGGAACAGGCCTCGCTCTGGAATAAACAAGGGTCCGCTTCGAAGTGAGGGGGCATTTTCCAATTTTACGCCTGAAGTGGACAACAAGGCCAGACTGTCTTCTGTGTCCTTACCGCAGGTAAGCTCTGATCCAAGGCAGTGACAATCGGGTCACACTACCACGATCCTCCAACTTAGGCCTACCAGAAACCCCCCATGTGGAGACCCATGTGTCCCCAATATGCCCACTCCAGATGCTTTCTAAGATAATGATCGACCCACAATGCTATTTATCATCATCATGGCAACCGCATAGCAACCCCATAGCAACCACCTGGAATAGCAACTGCCTTGCAGCAACAATACTTCTGAAACGTCACAGCAACTGGTCTTCCATGGCTGGGCTGACTGACCACTGACTGACTCCCACATGCATGTAGTCGTGATGCTCTGCTTATCACTGAACTCCACCACCGCACTGTAGTTTTCGATGGCTATGAGACACGAAGGCCGTAAGGTCACGCGCAGTGTAGCCGCTAGCGCCCCTTCAATACCCTCCCCGCTGCAATAGCAATGTGACCCGTTCTTAATCCGGTCCCTTATTTTCAACACTCCACTCATTGTGACGGGCGCTTTATGTGAAAATGAAGCGACTGGGGAGTTGGTGGGGGTGGGGCAAGCCACCAAATAAAAGCCATTTGCGCTCATTACCCACCAGCCGGAATCTTTCACCAACATTACTCTCCAATAGCCCTTGATGAGGGCAATTTAACCAGTTCAATCAGATGCGGGCAAATGGACTCCGCAAGCTTGTTCGGCGCTGCCCAGCCCGACCCCTGCACTGTTTACTTGCTCGCGGACTCGGCGGCGTAACTAAGCGTTCAAAGTGAGACGCCTTTACGCGACTCTACATATTCCGATTCCGTTAAAAATCTCTCCCACATAGAGGAGCACTTTGTGTGCCGGAGGGGGCGCAGAAGCTTAGCAGTGTAAATAAAGGGAAATTAATTAAATGTAGGGCGGTTGGTTTGGCGCCATGGAAAGAATACACAATTCGGAGGCCTGTGCCAAGGCCTGGAATGGACGAAATGAAGGCGATCAGTCATATTTCGGCGCAATTTGACAGTGGGCATGCCGTGTGCTCGGGAGGTCGGCCGAGCAATTGGGGCAAATGAGAGAAAATTGGAAAGGTAAACAGGAGGAGAGCTCCCGGGATGTTTCTCCCACGCCTTTCTTCTCTCTCTCTTTCTCTCTCTCCCTGTCTCTCTCTTTCTACACTCGTTCTCAGAATTAGAGAAATGCTACTTCGGGATTGTGAAGGATTGGGGATGATAGATATGAGGCAACCTGACCTGTGTTGTTTGGAGTATTTCACAACCAGGAACCTCCAGCCAGTCAAACTAATGATTGGCAGCAGGGGCTTGTGGGCTACACACTAATGAAGGCAGACATTCTGTTTAGAACCCTTAGCTGGCTTAGCTGGTTCTACATAGCTCTGAAAAGGTCAAAGAACCTCCGTTTAGTCCTGCAGAAATATAGTACTGGAGAACATAGAACTGATTAGGTTCTAGATTCTCTTCTTTGTGTGTTAAACTGGGCTAGAGGGGTGTAAAGCCCCCCTGCATTGAGGAGCTGTGGAGCAGTGGAAGAAAACTGCGTTCTCTGGAATGATGATGGTGGTGGAGCTCCATCCAGTACCAACACCCTGACCTCACTGACGCTCAATCAAATCCTCACAGCAATGTTCCTCCGTTAAAATCTTCTCTGGACAGTAGAGACAGCTACTCCGACAAAAGGAGCAGGATCAACTCTTTTAATACCCTTGATTTCAGAAGAAATGGTGTCCCAATACTTTTGTCCATACGGTGTCAACTTCGGAGCTTATTTACAGGCAAACCTTTTCCAAAACTGGCTTCATAGCCACTCTTCAACCTTTGACCACCAGTTACGTCACTCCCCATGGTGGCTGTGTCCCAGCCCCTCCCCCTTTGCCCGGGCTGGTCTGGCACTTATTACGGCTGGCTTCTCTAATGTAACACGTGTAGCCGTCCTCATTCTCTCCGTCTCCATCTCCTCTGTCCCTCGGCGCCCGCTCAGCCGGAGCTGTCACTCCGGCTTGTCTGTCCGGAGTGTGCAAATCGAATGTGAGCGGGCGGACAAGAGTGTGCGAGAGGTCAGGGAGAGGAATGAGGGTCTGTCTGTCCAAGCCGCAGAGCCGAGCTGCTCTGCAGATCACGTCTGGCACTGGCGTCGGAGACGGAGGCGTCGGGTGATCGGGTGACCAGCATGAGCCTCGTCTGAGTGTTAACAGTGTCTCTGAGGCCGACTGCCTGATCACACACGTTCTTCATGCTGAGCAGTTGTGATATTGATTATTGCATATTGATCACATACTGATCCAGAGAGAAAGCAGCTGGATACTGGACAAGCTGTGGCATATTGGTTTTGAGATCTCATAAGAACCTTCCAAAGAGAATGAGGTAGAACCCCTCAGAGGAACAAAGACTCAATAAACGACTAAAAGCGTTACTAACCGAGGAATCGAGACTAACCAAGACTCGATAGAAGAACCTTCCTAAACCCATAAGGAAGAATTGCTGAGAGGATCCGAGACTCAATAGAAGAACCTTCCTAAACCCATGAGTAAGAATGACTAAGAGGATCCAAGACTCGACAGAAGAACCTTCCTAAACCCATTAGGGAGGACCACTGAGAGGATCCAAGACTCGACAGAAGAACCTTCCTAAACCCATTAGGGAGGACCACTGAGAGGATCCAAGACTCGACAGAAGAACCTTCCTAAACCCACGAGGAAGAACCACTGAGAGGATCCAAGACTCGACAGAAGAACCTTCCTAAACCCATGAGGAAGACCCACTGAGAGGATCCAAGACTCGATTGAAGAAGAACCTTCCTTAACCCATGAGGAAGAACCATTGAGAGGATCCAAGACTCGATCGAAGAACCTTCCTAAACCCATGAGGAAGAACCATTGAGAGGATCCAAGACTCGATCGAAGAACCTTCCTAAACCCATGAGAAAGAACCACTGAGAGGAACGAGACTCAATCAGCAACGCTTTAAAAGCATGAGAAGAACCAATGAAAGGAACCAAGATGCAATAGAACAACGTTCCTAAACCCATGAGAAAGAACCATTGGGGGGAACCGAGACCAGAACTGCCCCAGCTGCTGTCAGATTTGGGACGATTGGGACGAGATCATCAACATAACCCCTCGGCGGTACGTAAGCTGGCTGAACGTAGAAATGTGAGCCAAAACACGCGGGTTCTCAAACAGAGAACCGGTCTCCTTCTGGGCCTCACCAATAAGTACATTTAAGGTACAAACTGGGGCACGCTTCCACACCTGTACTGCAGCTCTAATTATTTCCTAGAAGAGGGCCGAGAACCTGTTGACAGATTCACGGAAGCCAGTAGGAGGTTCCGTTGATGAACGTGTGAAGTGTGGGACAAATCTAGACTACAACCACAACACTCCAACGATACGACGCCAGATAAGCACTGAGTTTTCCTTTTAAGCAATGTCTACAAGTCTGTGCAGAACCCTGATGCGACATCAGAACTCCCGGAGGTCCTGCATCGGTCGTATTTCATACAGGACCAGTTGTTGTCTGGGGCAACCTGGTGTCTCTGGAGAAAAAAAAAAAAAAAAAAAAAAAAAAAACGACGACCCGCAGGTAAGGAATGTGCAGTTGGACCCTGTCGTCGGCTCTCTGATGCTGATGGTTTCTGACTGCGCTTCCTTCTCCCCTCGTCTCAGGCAGGCTTTACGTTACGGCCGGCCGAGACGGGGAGACGTAGGTGATGGTAAAAGCCTGCAAGCAATACAAGCTGACCGGCGTGCGATACCAGCGAGGCCTCCGCCGGCGTAATGCCTGTAAGCCCTTAACTAGCGTAATTTGTCGCGGCTATGCCAGAGAAATGGTATCGATCAGGGCCTCGGCGGGTGTTTCGGGTACAGAATGTTGGCTCCGACTGTGAATGCGAGATTATGGGGAGCGAGGGGGCTGGGTTGGGGAGGAAGGGGGGCTCATATTTTTCTAATGGGGGAAGTTTGTTGAATTTAGGGCCTGCGAGTGACAGGGCTCTGACAGTTCTGGAGACTGACGCCTTGTCTTTCTCTGACAGGCGGTCGAAAATAACAGCCAATACACCTTTCTCTGAGCGCTGAGGCCGAGGCCACGGGCCTGACTGAAGGTCCATGTGTGTTTCTTTCCTTGGGGAGAGCTATGTGTGTGTGGTTTTTCTAATACTTTTTCAGTACCAAAGTGCGCTGGTGATCCCGTCTGAGCGTGTCTGAGTGTGTATACTTTCACACCACTGCTTAAAATCTTTCTCCAATCAAAGATCCAACTTGTAGAGTAGAGCTGGTTTGGCATTTTTGCTTCCAACTTGTGCCACTGTTGTTCCGAATGCACATATAGGTGCTCGAGTGTGGGCTATAGGTGTAGTTTCCACTGGGAACGGCGGGGTGGGGGGTTATTTGTTGAGCAGAACAACAATAAAAATCTGTCAGCTCTAATTCCAGATTCAGAAGTAGTTCTGTACCGTTCGTGGACACCTCTTCTAATAATGCAATCAAATGCTCACTGCAAATCTCCTCTAAAATCCAATAGAAAGTCTTCTTCTCTGGACAGTAGAGACAGTTATTCCAACAAAGGCAGGAGAAACTCTTTTCAATACTTTTGATTTCAGAAGAAACAGTGAACAAGCAGGTGTCCCAATACTTTTGTCCAAAGGGTATAAAAGCAGCAATAATGTAGGACTAAAAGCAGCCTGGAACAGAATGAGGATCTTACATTGGCTCGCACGCTTTTTGACGTGTTGCAGGACTTTGGCTAATTGTTTTTGGACTGACCTTGAGTGGATTCAGTTCTTCTCCTTCAGACCCCTTCAGATTGGGTCACTATGAGCGCCAGCATGGGGCAAATCCCCAAGCTGTAAAAGCAAAGCAGACTCTCTTAGGGCCCTATCTTCCACCCCTTCACTGTTAAGTTCTGTTATTCTGTTGATAAAATTAAAATATGATTCATAATAATGGATACAGATCAGGACCGAACTCAGAAAGGCCCAACGTGAGATACACCCATTCCTCGCGCTGAACTTGGTTCAGTCCTTCTTCTCAGAAGAAAATGAATGGGACTGAAAAATGCTGTAAAACTTAAAACCAAACGACAAGAAACCAAATAGAGGAGAGAATTTATGTTTTACAAAACTGAAAGCGGTCTGTTTCACATTACTCTCCCTGGAAATGCAGGCTTGTTTTTCCCCACGGGACGCCCCATGAATTACCGGCCGCTTCTCGGCTCAAGTCTGGTAAAGTTCTGGAGCTGGCTCACTGTGCTGGAGTAGAGTTTTGAAGGAGCGGTGAGCAGAGAACACACACTGATAAATCGACCTCCGGGTCACGTGACATACAAGCATCTATCAAGAACCATCCTCAAAAAAAGCCTGTCCACCAGTGAGGAGCCCTTCAACTAACCAAAGAACTGCCGTACTTGAAGCTGGAAGGGCTCTTGGTGCAGATCTGGCTTTTGACCATCGCCATCAAGTACGGAGGGGCTGGCTGGTCCAGTCTCGCCTTCGTAGGCCAGCATGAGGGATGCTTCAACACTTCATTTTCACAAGGGATGCTTCTGGCTTTACTGAAGAACCCTGGAGAACCCACTGAAGCTCACATTAACACACAAACTGGTTTGAAGGACTGCAAGGCATTCAACGACCATCCATATCAGGACCAGATACTGTACGGCTCCATCCAAGACAGCCAGGGTCAGAGTTAGGCTAGGGTTCCCTCATATCAACAGACCAGATCAGTTAGCCAACCAGTATGAAACCAGAACTGCTGCCCATATCCGCCCAGGAACATCAGAACAGCTGTCACAGATAAAGCCGGACACGCATATATCGTGGAAATGAACACAAGCTCAGGAAGGCCGGGGACGTTTACACTCTCCAGACACATCCGATTTACACACCAGCGCCAGCTAAAGTCAGCATGCGGGGATGAGGTGTAATGGGTTGCAGGCTGTATGTTAATGTACGCGCTGGGAGATTTATACCAATCACCTTCTCCGAACAATGCGTAATATCGTAATATCATGACGAATGGACCAAAATAAGCAAAACCAGGGGCTCTATTTTAGCAATCTTTGGTATCATAGCAACGGCAAAAGTACACACCCTAATCTCGAGACCACCGCCCCCAACGATGTAGAAATATTCGCAAGCAGCGAAGCTGTTTAGACGGCGCAGGCGGAAGGCGGGGTGGAAGATAGTGATTAGCATCGCAACATGCCTTGCGCAGGGTGTGAGATAGGGTCCCAAATCTTAATACAAAAAATTACATCATTTTATGAATATATGCTAAACGTTAAAGGCTCACCCCCACCATGCATACATTCTGATGATGTATCTTGAAGATGGGAGGAGCTTTTGAAACACTGCAAGCTCTGAGACAGGCAGGAGTCTGTATTCAGAATCAGCTGCAACATTAAGACTACTGACAGGTGAAGTGAACTATATTGGTTATCTTCATCTACAGTGGCTCCAGTCAAGGACGCCCATTGATGCTCACGGAGGTCCCACCCACCTCACGACTTTCAGGACTACTGCTAACATCAGTCTTGGTCCCAGAAACCACAGCACAGGACACATTCAGAGGTCTTGTGAGGTCCATGACTCAATGGTTCTGAGATGATGTGGTTGAGGGACGCAGTGCTGTGGAACTGCCAGCGCTGATCATTTCTATGATAGATTGAGTTTGACGAATGATCCCAGATTACACCCGGAAGCTACGGGAATGAGAGCAGTTGAGGTTTTGCGTTTGCTTCCAAAGTCAGTACTCATATTTTAAGCGGTAATTTGAATGGAAAACACAAGCTTACCAACCTGAGACATGTGCTTCCTAACCACGGGCCAAACAACTGCAGTGTCGAGCCCAGACTGGCTAGCAACGCTAGGCAGTTGGCGGTAGGACCCACCCAACTCATCTCATTGAAGTAAACAGGAGAAAAAGCTGTTTGGGGCTAATTATGTGGGTAAGTGCTGCTCAGTAGAAGGCTGAAGAAGAAGAATAGGAAGGTTCGCGCAGTGCTCCAAGCAGCGCAGTGGTTAGCATGAGGTAATGCTTGGGCCATAATTAAATAAAAGCTTTGCCGTTTCGTTCTCAGAGCCTCGAGTCCAGACAGATCGTTGGCACAAGAAGACAGGAGTACAGCAAGCCAAACACGTCTTTACTGTGCTCGTACCACTCGTACCACAGTGTTCCCGCTCTGAGGCTGGTGGACGGTTGTACCACTGTCCAGAGTGTCTGTGCGGTCCTGCAAGCACCGTGCTCTCGCCGTAGCGGGGACTCAACGGCGGTGCGAGAGGAAACGTTTTTTCAATTTGTATATTTACGGTGGCGAAAACCAAAGAGTCCAGCTCGGTAATTAGAGGTACTAAGCACTTCACGATGTACAGACAGCCGCTCCGTGTTG
The DNA here is from genome assembly GCF_030463535.1 of Salminus brasiliensis. NCBI lineage: Eukaryota > Metazoa > Chordata > Actinopteri > Characiformes > Bryconidae > Salminus > Salminus brasiliensis. Next base: position 33,762,047 of record NC_132899.1, on the reverse strand, counting down.
TAACGAAGCATGGAGTTACTACCGTTTCTCCGGCCTGAGAGTTTATTTGATTTCTTTATTGTAATGAAAGTCAGATGGGTTGGTGTTTACACCAGCCCAAATCAGTGACATGTTTTCTAATTAGCTGCAAATGGGCTTGGAAGGGGAGGGCGTGAGGGGGAGCCCACGTTTTTCTTCTTCCCCGCCGGGTCCTGAATCAAACTTCTAATTTATTTTCATTAAAAAGCTGTGCAACCAATGTCTGGGTGCACGGTCTTGCGGTTTCAGCAGCTTTTGGTCCTGGTAGCAATTACTCCACTGTGGTGTAATTTGGAAGCCTGCTCTGCAGCTCCGGGCCTAAAAAATGCCCACCCAGTAAAGCAGGCAGGTGATAGTCTGTAGCAGTTCGATGGTTCATTCATCTATACTGAATAAAAATTGAGCTCCGGTCTGCTGAGCTCTGTTTCCCAGCATTCTTAGCAGGTGTGTATATTTCTGTTGATCAGCTCTTATTTTTCAGACATGTTCCTTAAACAACCTCCTTGAGGTTTCTCGCCCTTCTTGTACTAAAGGTGAGGTCTGGACGTGTTGATCACCGTTGTTCATTTTTGGAAAAATTGGTAAAACCACAAAGGACTGTCCGGTTCAAGTTGTTTCACTGCACTGAAGGTGGGCATGAGGTCACTGACCACTTGGGCCAGACCTCTATGAGCATTGCGAAACACGAAAGCTGATGATGTAATGAGTTGGGTCACCAACAGCAGATACCGCTGGTCAACCTGGAGAACAGCTGGACCCTAGTAGTAGAGTATTAGAGTGAATCTGGCTCCTAAGGGCCCCCAGTTTAAATGTACAGAGGATGTCTTATAAAGATCTTCTCAAAGTCTAACATCTGCTAAGATAAAGCTCAAGCCACAACTGGTGAAGTGAAGTAACGTCTCTGCTTCACCCCGGAATTTAGCGGCTGGGGGCCCAGGACAGACGGGAAATGGGGTAGCTCCATGCCCGCCATCTTCCCATACTCCGGCAAACTGACGGGCGGGCGGATGGGCGGATGGGATGGGCCTGCAACTCGGCTCCAGATATCAGAACCTTGGTAAACTCTAAAGATCTGAAATCAGAGCCTCAGTTCAGAGGAATAATCAAAAAAGAAAGAAAGGCAACTCCTCTGTCTCAGAGGTTCAGGATCCTACGAAAAATTCGCTCCCAGGGGCACCTTAGGTTAACCTTAACCATAGGTTCTGCTAGATCCACAGCTAGATCCATGAACACTCTTACCTTCATTATTTACAGGATAGAAAAGGGTTGGACTCTGGCGGTGTGGACAAAAGCTTTCTGTCACTGATTGTGGCCTCGCCACGGTGCGATCAATGTGCCCATTATAAAGCTCCTGGTGGTCAAAGGGTCAAACTTGGGATGGTGCAAAAGAAAAGGGAAGGAACAGGAAGCAGTGAGGTCGTGGGATGATCTCAATGTGTTGGGGGTCCAGCTCCTGTGAACCTGACCTTCACACCACCCCATCCTTTGTCAACCTCCGCCTCCATTCGCCCCCTCTGACATAATGTCTTGGCTGGTGATGCTGGGGGGAACTGGTCTTGCTGGTGCTGCTTTAGAGGCAGATGGAATCTGTGGTCTGATTCAAATGAGGTCAAAGGAAGATTTTCTTGAACCCACATAGATGCTGCAAGTACTCTTCAGTCTCCATGGCTCATCCCAGTAACACCAGTAGTCAGAGCAAGCAGGGGGACAGAGGACTTACATTAGGCTTGAAAGGAAAAGGAGCTCAGACTGCAGCCAAAAACAACCACGCCAGACAGACTGCCATACTTGCTGGAATCGGTCCATCACACGTCCTGCTAACAGCACATGTGGACCCCACCTCCCCACCCATTTCCTCCTCGTCCTCCTCCTGCCCAGCAAGAGTGTCGTCGGGGGAAATTGCCTTCATGTTGTGGATGCAGAGTGGTTGAAAGGAAACTGACAGGGTCTGCTGCTACGTTCCATGTGGCTTCCCACAAAACTGCATCCAAAGCCTAGGTGCTCCTCCAGCGTTCCTCCTCGAATCAAGGGTATTCTCCAGGAGCTTGTCCCCCCTTACCGCAGAAACAGCCTCTACTCTTTTCGGAAGGATTTACCCCAAACACATGAACATTGCTTTCCAACGAAAGTGACTGCATCAGTGAGGTATAGATGTTGGTCCACGGTCCAACGCTTTTCTGTGGAGATTATTCAAGCTGTCTGGATAGTTCTGGACATATAGTGTAGTTACATGTTCCTCACAAAACAAGTGTCTGGTGACCAACCGAATGCGCTACCACTATATTGTTCCGGGGGTCAGGAGTTTGAATCCCGAGCCATGCCATCAGCACAACTGCCCGTACTCTCTTCAGGTGGGTAGATGGCACTCTGTCCCCTTATTAAGGCGTCTGTTACCCACCCAAATGTAGCCTGGTGGGTGTGGGGGGGTAAGAACTGAACAAACATCTGCTCCAAGACATGTAAAGCCAGACACTGCCTCTTTTCAAACCACCTCTGATGTGGCAGCCGGCACACTCAGATCCCCAGGCGCGGGGTCCCCAACTCCACCTCTTTCCGAACTGCTATCAATGCAGCATCGCTTAAGATTGATGAGGGTAGAAAGCGCCATCTACCTACCCGGAGAGGGAGCACGGCCAATTGTACTCATTTAGACTCTGGCTGCAGATGGCAAAGCAGCATGGCTCGGGATTCGAACTCATGACCCCCCGGCCATAATGGAAGCACATTGCACCGCTTGGGCATTTCCCATTTGGGAAATTTGTATTGGTCTAATTCATCACTGCTTTCGAATGTGATAAAATGACAAAAGAAAATGGACACACAAGTGATTCGACGCATCCCAAGGTCTTGTCGTTAAAGGGTCAGCTGGATGGATGTGTGTGTGCAGTAATGGCCTGCGAGGCCAAACTCTCCCAGCTCAAAGTCTTCCATCGTTCTTCTCCCGGTTGCTCTGATTAGACGTTCTGCACGGGCCGGCTTCTGCGTGGCCACGGCTGGCATCGGTGCCAGGACAAACAGAGCCTGTGAAAGCACCCATTTATCACGGACCAGGCCAGGGTACAGATCACAGGCTTACCCGTGTTCGGGGCTCTCGACCACATCCCTTGCAAGACAACGACTTTAAGTCAACGTTCTAGACGATAGCGCCACCGAGAAGAGCACGTTCCGGCGCTCTGAGACGCCTAATCCACACTGACACAAAGACCAATATTTCCAATGGAGACTTTCGGCAGACTTGCAGCCTTGCCAACCAAAGTACTGCTGAGGTTTGCGCTGCATCGGTTGCCGGCCTCAGACGTCAGAGCGATGTTTCTACTGAATGTTCTCGTCCGGCTGAACAGTATTTTCCATGAATGCAGCATAATAAAGAGGGGAGAGACCCGTAAATGAAAGCACATTTGTCGATCGGGCCCGATGTTTATTCTGCAGAGCTAAAAACATTCTGACAAGTTCCGTGACTGCATGGCATTATGCGCTCGGGTGCTATTCTAGAACAGTGGGCATATCTGCCATGGTGCCGCAGAGCGAAACCTGGAGAATGATGTCGCTGACTGTAGTTAGAATGAAACTGAAGACATTGGGTTAAATGTGCCAAGAAGCCGGAATGGTCGGGCCAAGCCCTGGAACCCAAGCCCATGAAATGTGGGTTCTGTGGTTCACTGGGAGATTGAGTGTCTTGCTCCAAAGTATCGAATGTAAAACTCTAAATGACAACACCGGTTCCGTTTTTACACCTCGATCCTTCAAACACTCCTCAACACGCAGCGGCAGATGCCTCATCACTGCAGAACATTCCTCGAGGGCCGAGGCAAAGTACGATACAGAGGAAGGGTTCGAACAGACAGACAGACTCAAATTAACACATCATAACTGCAGCCCAGAGCAGAGCGAGTCTCGGTTCTTCCCAGAGGTTTTTTCTCATGTTTGTAGGAGGTTCTTCTTTTGTATTTTGGTTCCTCTCAGTGATTAAAGTGGTTCTTTTTTGAAGTGTAGGAACTTTCTATTGTAGAGTCATGGGTTCTCTCAGTGGTTCCTTTGGTGATTTTTAAGTCTTAGTTCTTCATTTTACTCCTAAGGTGGTTCTGGTTCTCCGCTTGAGTCTCGTTAAGTCTTTGTTCTGATCAGTGGTTCTTCCTAATGTGCTTCTCCTATTGAGTCTTGGTTTCTGTGTTAGTAGTTCCTCCTCACTCTTAGGAAGGTTCTCTTTTTATGTCATGGTTCCTCTCAGTAGTTCCTTGCTATGTTCGAAAGGTGGTTCTTTTTTGAGTCTAGGAACATTCTATTTTTGAGTCATGGCTTCTCTCAGTGATTCCTTGTGATTTTTGTTCTCCTTTTGAGTCTAAGGAGGTTCTTCTTTTTTAAGTCTTGGTTCTTCTCATTGGTTCATTCTCATGCTCTTAAGGTGGTTCTCCTATAGATTCTTGGTTCCTGTCAGTGGTTCCTTCGAAAGGCTCCTAGGGAAGTTCTCCTATTGTGTCTTGGTTTCTCTGTTAGTAGTTCCTCCTCACTATTAGGGAGGTTCTCCTTTTGTGTCACGGTTCCTCTCAGTGGCAGCCTACACCACCCATTTCAAGTACTTTGACAGCTAGGTCATGCAACTACAATAGCCACAGTCATCTTGTACATCCACCACCTTTGTTGGTGTACATATTAATGATCAGAGCTGCTCTTGTCCAGATATTTTTGGGTGCTGGACCCATGCACAACCCAGCAGTGACTCTGATGTGTGTAAAAAAAACCAGAAACACTGTTGTGCCAGCACCACACACACATCCCATACACCCCTACTGTGGAGTTGTAAGGTAGGTGGAGCCGACCGCTGCGCCGAGCTCACATTGCGCTAATGATCCAATTGTTCGAGACACACACCGGCACACTCGGACAGGCCTCGGCCCACAAAGAACAGGCTGCTGTGCCAGGGAGTGACAGGTACACTGCAGGCAGACCTATTAGGAGCAATTACGGGGATTCCCATAAATGGCTTTCAAAATAGGCTATTCGTTTTTCCAGGCCTTTCACATGTGTCTCAGAGTTGTGGAAAAAAACAACAAAAAAAAAGATCCTCCACCCTGATCCTAAAACTTTCCGCTCCTTCACCTATTTGTAGCGGCGCAGCGGTGTCGGTGACCTGCGCCGGCTTTGAGGTGTGCATGGAGACGAGCTGAAAAAGCTGCCTTAAAAACAGGTCAGGTCTTTCATTACGGTCGGGAGGACCACGTGAGGCTAATGCCGTGGACACTAATTGAGCAACGGCCTGCCGAATATAGCTGCACCTCAGCCCCTGTAATTATCACGCTTAATTTACCCTACAAATATAAACACGGGAGTGAGTGAGGCATGTCTGGAGAACCTGGAGCGCCTGGACACTCCTTGCAACAACTCCTGCTGTGGCGTCGAGGAGATAAAGCCCCGCCCTCTGTGCGAAAAACGGCTTCATTAGCGACCTCGTGACCACCTGTTTGTCGGATTGATTGTGGGGTAAGGGTAGCCAAAAAGGCATGGAGGGCTCCGTTCACACACGCCGGGACCTAATCGATGAGCGTTTCCCCACCTCCACTTTTCTGTATGTAAATATTTAGCGCCCTGGTAACCGATGTTTGTGTGCGTGGGCATGCAGGCCATCTCCGCAAGGAAATGAAGGACCCCATCGGGGTATGAATGAGCCCAGTCAGTTCGGCCTGAAGTGATTGTCATGGAAATGTCTGGTCTGCCGCTGAACACTCATACCTCGCGGGTCCAGCTCTCCTCTCGTCTTGCCCTCCCTGCCCCACTCCCTGCTTCTCCCTTCTCCTTACTTTTGTTCTAGGAGGAATTCCGACCCCCGACTCGGAAGATGTGGGCCAGAAAGACAGGAGCGCGTCTTCCAGGAGCAGGGAGGTGCGGACGGCGGTTTCGCCACCGCTAATGGTCACCGTTTACGCTTGTTTAGATAATAGCCAGGGATCCCGCCCGCAGTTTGCTAAACTTTTCACTTCATTTCACCTCAGTCAGAAAAGGGAAATGTGAAACACGTGAAGAGCCGAGCGGTTCTCAATTTCTCAACGAGCGCTCCGGCCGAAGGAATGTGCCAGAGGTGCTCCGATATGCCAGATCTGCCCATTCTGGTCCGCAGATAGGGAGTCTGCTTTCAGATAACCGCCTCCAACTTCTCCATACATGGTCCATGGTTTCCAACAAAGGGTTCTTCAAGGGTTCTCTTTTAGTGGAGAAACTTTTTGTGGATGGTTCTATAAATAACCTTATTAAACAAGTATATATATATATATATATATATATATACACACACACACACACACACGTGTTTTTAAACAGTACCAAATTTGTTCTTTGTTCATTTAAAAAGAGGTTTAATATAGGTGACAAAAGAGTCTTTGGATTGGTGGAACACTTTTTCTTGTAGATGATTTTACATAGAACATTTTAAATGGGCTCTACATAGAATCTAAATTCTTCTTCAGATTGGTGGAAAACCATTTTGAAGATGTGGAAACTTTAAAAATGTTCTATATGGTACCAAAACCTGCTTTAGATTGGTTGAAAACTTTTTTTGTTGAAGGTTCTAAATGGAACATGTCTACATAGCATAAAACATCATTATGGTAGAAACAGTTTACAAAGAAAAGGTTCTAGATAGTATCAAAATTGTTTTTCAGGTTGGTTTCCACCTCACTGATGGTTCTATATAGAACATTTTAAACTATGTTTTTATACAGGAAACAACATTCTTCTTTATGGTGAAAAGCACTCTTCTACATGATAGAACCTTTACAAAGGATCATTCAAGCATTTTGAAGACTTTGTTAAAATGGTGGAGCACCTTTTTTGTAGATGGTACTATATAAAAACTTCAACAACAGTTTAATATGACAAATTGCAGTTTTACATAGAAATGGGTTCTTAAAAAAAGAAGAAAGTTGTTTGAGTTGTTGAATTTGTTGACAGTTCCATTTAGAACATTTAAAAAAAGGGTTTCTATACAATACTGACATTGTTATTTGTGGTAGAAAGCCCTCTTGTAGATGGTTCCACAAAGAAATATTAACATATGTACACTTTGTAGATGGTTCCATGTAGAACCGTTAAGATGGTTCAATATGGTACCAAAAACATTCCTTCTATTGGCGGAAAACCTTTTAAACCTTTTAAAAATGTGTCCAAGTGCTATAACACCAAAAAATGTCTTTAAATTGGTGAAAAAACCTTTTTGTTGAAGGTTCTAGAAAGAACATTTTTAAAGATGTTTCTACATAGCACCAAAACGTCATTATGGTGGAAACATTCTTACCTATAGTTTACAAAAAACTACAAAAAAAAAAGGTTCTATGTAGCATCAAAATTGTTCTTCAAATTGGTGGAAAACCCATTTGTAAATCGTTCTACACAGTTCTTCAAAGACCCTTTAAACCTTTACACAGAAGATGGTTCTCTATATAGCATCTTTGATCATTGAACATTTTTTGTTTTAAAAGGGTTCAGTATAGAGCTATTTTTTCTTTAGATTGGTGGAGAACCATTTGTAGAATATGCAATATTAGGCAGGTGGTTTTAATCTAATGGCTGAAATGTGTATATTCCTCTGCTTCCAACAACTTAGAACGTAGAACGCAACGCAAAAAAACAAAACGGAGAATGTCCTGTCTCTATTTCTACAATCAGTAAACTGAAGAGCGACCGACCCCAGCCTGCAAACCCGACAGAATACAACGTCCGTGTCCGTGGACGTGGACGCGATGTACGCCAACCCGAAGTCGTATACATCGAGACCACGCCACGGGTTCGAGCCCAGCTCTGCAGCACCAGTGGAATATTCTGGAGGTGCTGTGCTAACTACAGGTCCGTACACATGTGCTGTGTGCTTTGGCAGATTGTCGTAATTGTAAAATATATATTTCAGGGTAAAATCACGGCCTGCCACACTTTTGGCCTGGACTGCGGTTTCTGCCAGCCTACCTTTTCCACAGTCCTTTTCCTTGGCAGCTGCTGACCTCCTCCTCCTCCTCCTCCTCTTCCTCCTCCACACACTTTTTACCATCTCAGTTCATACAACAGGAGAAGGTGATATGCATAATTTACTATAAATGCATTTTTAGCCCCCTCCTGCGGCCCCCTGAAAAAAAGGGAGGGGAACGACAAGGTTGCTGCCCTCAAAACCTCTAAAAACATCAACATCAGTTAAAGCTGAGGGTCTACGCATGTCATTAGACTAATGTTTCTCTGTGTGTGTGTGTGTGTGTGTGTGTGTGTGTGTGCAGCAAATGGAGGAGAGTTTCTGCAGTCATGGTTCCTGGATATCGAAGACAAATATATGGAGAACCCATGCTGGCTGCACTGGAATCTGGAGTCTGGGGTTTGTGGGTCCTGTGCTGCTACTTCTGCACATACCTGTTATGAATGTTGCTTCAGTGTTTCTTCACTCTTCATGCAGGGGGTTCCCTGTACGCCGGAGACCCTAATGCAGGTCGGTGGACGCCAGTCCCCAGATTAATGACCTTACTTGCCTTCAGGTCTTCAGTAGTAGATCAGTGGGACTAGACATCATGCTAGGACCATGATCACCAGCCCAGCTCCTGGAGAACTACACAGTGGACTGTCCAAATGTTTGTGGACACTCCTTCTAATTAATGCATTCAGCTACTTTTCTGAGACAGATGTGCAAATGCACAAACCCAGCTTGTCTAGTCCCTGTAGAGGAGAAGTACTGCCAATAGAATAGGACTCTCTGGAGCAAATAACATGGCTAGAGGGGTATAAAGCCCCCCAGCATTTAGCTGGTTGATGGAATGATGGATGGTTCTGAAGAACTCACTAACGTTCTTGTTACTGAACACAATCAAATCCTAACAGCAAGGCTCCTCCAAGAGAAAGCCTTCTTCCCTGGACAGTAGAGACAGTCACTCCAACAAAAGCTCTTTTTTAATTCCCTTGATTTCAGAAGAAACAATGAATGAGCAGGTGTCCCAATACTTTTGCCCGTATGACGTACCTCCAAACAATTGAGCAATTATCACCCAGACAGACATCTTACCAGCTGTCTCTCAGCTACAACCTTTGGGGGCTGTCTACATCAGCAACATCGGCATACCGTTCAGCAACTGTGATTGGCTACCAGGAGCATAAGGAATCTGTTGTTGATTGGCGGAGCTCAACAACAGTCAGAGTTAGAAGTGGCTCAGTTGTCCCATATCCCCGGTACCATTCCTCCTACTCCCGTCCTTCTCACAACACCTCTATGATCTTCTGGGGATGGGAAAGGAGCATTTAGGGAAGGAGAGGGAGAAGAGGCACAGTGGCAAAAGTTTCTGGATGAGCTGAATGAGCTGTGGACATTTGAACCCTGAGCTAGAACATCTCAGACAGCTGGTCCTCTGGATGATTTAAGTACACTTTGATGACCAATGGCGGATCCAATGAGGACATTCCTGCATCAAGATTCTTGAATAAATGTGATATTATGCGCTAGACGGACACACACACACACACACACACACACACACATATCTATGCAAGATACACTGCACAGCCAAGCAAAATCTTCAGTGATGACTTTACCATCTCTAATGAAGTGGTCACGTCATGCTTACCTTGAAGTCCCAGGTACAAAAAGCGCAGACGAAACTCAATGTCCCCTTTTATGGGTCTTGTTATTGTAACCTGTCCAAGTCATATGTCTTCTGCAACCACAGAGGGAACTGTTTTTGTGCCGAAGCTAAATCAAAATGAAACAATCTCGCAAGCGAGAAATGAACTCGTGACTCCTGCTCGCTACAGAGGACCATTGACAAAACCGCTCAAATTCAGGGTGACTTCAGGCAACGTCCGATTCTAGACCCCCGAAGACACGAACTTGCCATTGAACTCAAGTTCGGAGGAGACCCAAGTAGACTGGGAGAACTCTTTGTATAACGACGGTCCTGCCCAAGCGGATCCTGCCCTCAGGATGCTTCAGCTAAGGCAGAGAATCGTGTCCGGAACAGCAAGCGTTTTTATTGTAGGGTGAAAGTTGTGCCACAGTGATGTGACAAAGTGCCAATGCTGACCCAAACTTTTGGGCTGCCAAACGCTTATAAAAGGGACCTTTAAAGAAACCTAGTGGGCATAGGGTCAACGAAGGGCTGCCCCAAACAGGACTCTCCAACGAGGGAGGCAAGAAATCTGGGGTGTAGAAGTACTATAGCCAGTCAGCAATGGAATTACGCTTCCCCTTCCAGTAAGACTGGTCATAAAGTTGCATGCCTGCTTATTTCCATAAAAACTGACCCACGCTTGCCACTTACCTTAGTAGAAAGCCATACCTTACATACCATACTTCCACTCACTTGCCACTAGGCTTCAGCTACTGGATGTGTCAGGACCAGCAACCATTTACATTTAACTGAGGCTCTTATACAGAGCGACTTACAAGGTTACTCGTATGACAGAGGTCGGCCAATATAGTGTTAGGAGTCTTGCCCAAGCACTTGCCCAGGCCGGGAATCGGACCCCAGTCTCCAACATGGTGTGGTAGCTCAGTGGCAGGTAGTAGTGTTATCTGTTGTGCCACATCAACCACCAGCAACCACTGTATAGGCGGATCACAAATGCCTAGCTTATCACAATTTACCTCTACTCTATCAGTTTCCCATGACAGGGATGATGTCCAGTTATTTTTGAGGTGGTGGTCCATTCTCAGCAGGTATGAGGGTTTGGATTTGGGTTTGGGTCCACCACCCAAAACTCTCTGGCTCAAAGAAGGGCATGAGGGCTGCTAAAACAGATTTTGCAAATTGTCCTACAGGCTCTACCTGTTGATGTTCGCAAGACATTTCTCATGGTGGTCAGTGAGCTGCTGTGCTCCAAACTACAAACATCCAGGAACCTCCTGCCGCAAGTTTGATCAAGGTTTCCTAACTGCTTGTAAAATCATCAACAGTCCCTTTATTCCAGATAGGAATAAGGAACGGCTATCGGTGGTCTTATTTTCACAGGAAAGAGTATTTTTGGGCGAAAGAACACCAGCGAGCAACACTCCATTAAAAAGTCTTCTCTCGTGGGCCAACAGCGAGGCCACTCTCAAAAAGCCCTCTTCAGCTTGAGCGGAACTGGCTCTGATGAGCATCAACACCAGTTAGGCTAACAGACACTCTCCCAAACCTCAGGGGTGCCATAGAGCTGGAGCAATATTTACCCATCAATCTTTGGGAGGGGCATGCGTTTCCTTCGTCCCCATTTAATATGGCAAAGTCCCGGCCAAACAGCCAGAGACGGTGTTGATGTTTATGCCCGGGACCCTCGGCTATCCCTCCTCAGGTGAACGGCATCCACGCCGATACGGTTTGTGGAGGTTCGGGAAAATATTTTCATTAGCCTGAGCCGAGCGCAGGGGAAAAATAAACAGCCGACGAGGGGTACGAACGACGTTTGGGGGGGGGGGGGGGGAGTTGGCAAAGGAGGGAGGCTGAAGTGTTGGGTGAGAAGCTGGACTTGAAGGAAAAGATGCAAGGGGGGGGTGTGAAAAGGGTTGCAGAGGTTGGAAGGCAGTGGCACTTAGGGGTCAAGGTCAGGGGTTTGGAGGCATAAATCAAAGCTGTCCAGCTAATGGTGGCGGCCCCTCTTCTGACCGAGCTTGATCAGCAAGATGGCTTGTGACTGATGTCTGGGGGAAGCAGTCGCTCCCAATAACAGCATACTGGGACGAAGGCCCAAACTGTCAGACTGCTTCCAGAGAGAAGGGGATTCAATTTAGCTTCATTAGCTGTGCTACGTGTAAAGGGACTGAAATACCTTCACAGGAGTCGGAGTGTCTGAATTTAACGGACACTGAGACCAAGCAGTCACGCTTTCATGCAAGTTCGGAGATTCTTAATTCTTCCCAATAAATGTGCTTTTGATGGCAATTATGAAGCAGTTTTTAGATCATAAACTAACTCTGCTATGCTAGCTAGGACAGTCCTGTGAGCAAACCTGTACATTAAACTGATGGCCTATGAACATACAGTGAAAGTTTGGTATACAAACATTAGGATAGGGTCTCTTTTGAACGTCTACGGACATGCAGGGAAGGTTCAGTATCTGAGCACCTGGAAATGCTAGTTTCTGAATGTCAATGTAGGGTCTACAATGTCTACAAACGTTCAAAAAAGGTTCTGTATTCGTACGTCTGAGTAGGGTCTCGTTTGAACATCTACAGACATTCAGGAAAGATTCTGTATTAATGTCGGAGTAGAGTCTCGTTTGACCGCCTACAGACATTCAGGAAAGATTCTGTATTAATGTCGGAGTAGAGTCTCGTTTGAACGCCAGCAATCTTTTTGACCTTTTGAACATTGAACAAAGATGTTAAGAAGATGTCTGTAGTTGTATCTTTCCTCAATGAGGCATCAGACAGTGATAACATGCTAGTACTACACTCAGGTAAAGAGAAATTCCAGTTTTCACGCATGGTCGGAGCATCTGTTCCCAATAAGGTCCTCTTTTGATGAGAATCATGAGCCAGTATTCCATCATAGGCTGTGTTAGTAACACACCACTATCCAGCACCTCCTAATGTATTAGGTGAGCTAATCCGTAATCGCTGTACATTCTGATAAATATCCACATGTTTGGAGAATCCGCTCTCCATAGGTCTATCAGGGCCATGTGTTAGGCTAAGCTGCGACATTAGTGAGCATTCCCCAATGAGGTCTCCTCAGAGTGAAGCACGTTTCAGCAGCAGCTAACTCAGACCTCTGCAAATATTTATCAGGCTCGCTAAACCGAGCGGCAGCGGGGCCCGACAGGACGTCCGACGCAGGAGAAACTTAAATGAGGGACGAGCGTGCAATCCTTCACTGGACGGCATCTATGAACTACGGCGCATCTCTTCTCGCCACGTCCTGTCATCGTTTCCCCCCCGCCCGCCGTCGAGCGCGGCGAGAAATGTTGCCCTTGCGGGAACTATAAAGCGTATCAATTCCGTTTTGTTCTAACCTCTGCTGATCCACTTCGCCTAGGTGGACTCCCCCGCGGTCACACTGCTGCTGCTCTTTGCCAGGATCAACAATTTTTTCCATCTCTGTCTATTGACCTCCTGATGGCCCCACCCTGGAGGCCAATTTTGGTTTCGGACGCCCTTTTGCCGCTTCTGCCAGGTCCTGAAAATGCTCTTTGGAGCTACGCAGGGTTTCTCAGCTCATTCCCTCTCTTCACGCCTATTTGATGGCATCTCTCTTTGTCATGTCTCGCTCGCCGCAATGAGCAGCAAGTGAACAGTCGGTTCTTGAAGGCGATGGAGGTGTTGGAGCCGGAACAAGGGGCAAGCATAAGAATCTGAGACAATTTCGCAACCGAACCAAACTGTGACATTCTAGAAGACTGGGCCAGAACACCTCCTAAACATCAGGCATCAAGTCTTGTGGGGAGTTCAGTCCGGTATGCAGTGGTCGGTACCTACCAAAAGTGCTACCAAAAGGAAGGACAACCGGTGAACCTGCTACAGGATCATTGATGCTTATGAAGGTCCCACCTTGCAACTTCCAGGACTTGAGGGATTTGCTGCTGACGCTAGTCTTGGTGCCAGATACCACAGCACAGGACACCTTCAGAGGTCTCGTGGAGTCCATGCCTCAGAGATGCTTTAGGCAGGTGGTTTCAATGCTGCAGGTTGCTCGTTGCCCCTTTGGCCACTTTTATCAGAAACACCTACCGTCATACCTTCACCATGATGCAGAGTGGCCATCTACAGCTGGGCTACGCAATGTTGTGGCACTACAAGAGAACCACCCACCATATATACCATGCCATGTCAATTCCAAAGAATGGCCCACCACCCAAATAGGGATGGCCAGGGATGGTCGTATCCAGCTCCTCGCTGGTGGACGGGACAGAGGTTCTGTGAAGCGAAGGTGGTTCCTCTCGTTTTGACTGTTGTTGCTCATCCCTGAGGCCTGTTGTGTTTCTGCATGACTGAGTCGTAGCTGTGCAGGACAGCAACCACATCCCAACACTGGTCTCACACTCAAAGCCCCCAGCTTCTTAACTCACGTCTGAAGGCTGCTAACCGCGGGAACCGTGGAGGTGAACGAGAGGGCGAAGGAGGCAACATCTCAGGGAAACGAGGCGCACCTCGCTCTGATTGGAAAAGCAGCAGAGAGTCGAGACTCCACCGGAGGCACAAAGCTTCTCTTCTCGTTCACACACATGCAAACATCCTTTGTCTGGAAGTCCCTGTATATACACGTGTGTGTAGAAAGCAGGGTTCACCAGGAGGTTAAATTTGGTGGTAATGACATTGACTGCTCAAAAGTCGCGGCTAAGGGGGCACAGCAACAGGCCCCGGCGCATTCGGCAGGTGGGATCGGCGCTCGGGGCTTTGTGTTAATCAGGCAATTTCAGTAATTAAGGAGCAAACGGGGACAGTAATGAGTTTTTCACCTGCGAGAGAAGCCCCCCCCACACACACGCACACCCCCCGGCGGGCCAGGGAAGCTTTATGAATCTAGAAAGACTCATAAATAGCCGTTAAATCTGGGGAGAGTGGGGAGAATTGATGATTCGCAAAACAGATTCTCGCCGCGGAAAACGAAACCGCAGAGTCGGCTATCTCTCGCCTCGGCTGAGCGGAGGTTGACTGAAATGGGGGGGGGGATTAAGACCATTAAAACTTCTTACTAATATTAATAAGATTTACTTGGGCCTAAAAGAGTGAGGTTAGGGTACATGGTGGATTTAAGGATAAGGTTACAGTTAGGGTTCAATTCGGTTAGATTTAAGGGTAAGGGTTAGGGCTAGGTTTAGGGTTAGACTTAAGGTTAAGGACAGGGTTAGGATCTATGGTTGATTTAAAGGTAAGGTTTAGGGTTAAGGTTAGATTTAAGGGTTAGGGCTAGGTTTAGGATTAGATTTAAGGTTAAGGTCAGGGTTAGGATCTATGGTTGATTTAAAGGTAAGGTTTAGGGTTAAGGTTAGATTTAAGGGCTAGGTTTAGGTTCAGGGTTAGATTTAAGGTTAAGGTCAGGGTTTAGGTTTGGATTTATGGTTGATTTAAGGGTAAAGTTTAAGGTTAAGGGTTAGGGTTAAGGTTAGATTTAAGGGTTAGGGCTAGGTTTAGGTTTAGGGTTAGATTTAAGGTTAAGGACAGGGTTAGGATCTATGGTTGATTTAAATGCAAGGTTTAGGGTTAAGGTTAGATTTAAGGGTTAGGGCTAGATTTAGGGTTAGATTTAAGGTTAAGGATAGGGTTAGGATCTATGGTTGATTTAAAGGTAAGGTTTAGGGTTAAGGTTAGATTTAAGGGTTAGGGCTAGGTTTAGGATTAGATTTTACTGGACTACCTCACCAACCGACCACAGTATGTGAGGGCACGGGACTGTGTCTCTGACTAGGTGGTCAGCAGCACAGGAACCCCTCAAGGAACGGTCTTGGCACCGTTCCTCTTCACCCTGTACACTGCTGACTTCATGTACAGCTCACCGACCTGTCACCTCCAGAAGTTCTCTGATGACTCCGCGATCGTCGGCCTCATATCCAATGAGGAGGACAGCGAGTACAGAGAACTTATTCAGGACTTTGTGGACTGGTGTCTGCAGAACCATCTGCAGATAAACGCTGGAAAGACCAAAGAACTGGTGGTGGATTTCCGCAGGTGCAGACACCCCCCTCCATCAGTGAACATCCGGGGTATGAACATTGAGAGTGTGGACTCTTATAAATACCTGGGTGTTCATCTGAACAACAAACTGGACTGGTCAGTCAACACTGCTGCACTCTACAAGAAAGGCCAGAGTAGACTCTACCTGCTGAGGAGATTGAGGTCCTTTGGAGTGCAGGGAGCGCTCCTGAGGACGTTCTTCGACACAGTGGTGGCATCTGCCATCTTCTATGGAGTGGTCTGCTGGGGCAGTAGCATCTCGACGGCAGATAAGAAGAGACTGGACAAACTCATAAAGAGGGCCGGCTCTGTCCTGGGGTGCTTCTTAGACCCAGTGCAGGTGGTGGGAGACAGGAGGATGACAACCAAGCTGGCATCCATGCTGGAGAACAGCTCCCACCCCATGCATGAGACTCTGGCAGCACTGGGCAGCTCCTTTAGTGACCGGCTGCTTCACCCCAAGTGTGTGAAGGAGGGGTATCGCAGGTCCTTCCTTCCTGCTGCCGTCAGACTGCACAACCAGCACTGCTCCCAGCGGACCACATACACACACACTTAACTACACACACATGTTCATGTTCAGGAATACTATGTGCAATACCCCCCCCCCATGTGCAATTAAGAGTCTTTTGCTGTAAATAATATTGTTTATTGCTTTTTTAATTCTTATTTATATTGTGTATATAGTGTAAATTATTTATCTAAATTTTTGTAACTGAGTGTCCTGCTATCCCTTTCTGCTGTCACACTGTGAATTTCCCCACTGCGGGACTAATAAAGGACTATCTTATCTTATCTTATTTAAGGTTAAGGTCAGGGTTTGGATATATGGTTGAATAAAGGGTAAGGTTTAGTGTTCAGGTTAGATTTAAGGGCTAGGTTTAGGGTTAGATTTAAGGTTAAGGTCAGGGTTTAGGTTCAGATTTATGGTTGATTTAAGGGTAAAGTTTAAGGTTAAAGGTTAGGGTTAAGATTACATTTAAGGGTTAGGGCTAGGTTTAGGTTCAGGGTTAGATTTAAGGTTAAGATCAGGGTTTAGGTTTGGATTTATGGTTGATTTAAGGGTAAAGTTTAAGGTTAAGGGTTAGGGTTAAGGTTAGATTTAAGGGTTAGGGCTAGGTTTAGATTTAAGGTTAAGGTCAGGGTTAGGATCTATGGTTGATTTAAAGGTAAGGTTTACAGTTAAGGGTTAGTGTTAAGGTTAAGGTCAGGGTTAAGGTTTTGGTTTAGATTTATGGTTGAATAAAGGGTAAGATTTAGGATTAAAGGATTAGGTTTTAGGATTAAAGTTAGTGTTGAGGTTAGATTTAAGGGCTAGGTTTAGGGTTAGATTTAAGGTTAGGTTGGGATTTACAGTTGCTTTAAGGGTTAAAGTTTTGGGTTAAATTTACAAATAGATTTAAGGGCTTGGGTTAGGTTTAGGATTAGATTTTAAGTAAAGGTCAGGGTTGGGAATTATGGTTGAATAAAGAATGAGGTTAGGCTCAAGGTTAGTTTTAGGATTTAGAGTTGATTGAATGGTAAAATTAGGATTTAAGATTAAGATTAGGGTTAGGGATAAGGTTTGGATTATGGGTAATGGGTATGGTTAGGGGCTGGGGCTAGGGTTAAGGTTAGGTTTAGGGTTAGGGGTTAAGTGTACATTCTATAAACAGTTGTTTACATTCAGCTTAGAGTTCAGTTGCATTTAATTCAGATTCAGGTCAGCTGAATGTCAGGTGAGCATCTATGAGGTATTGATAATGGACCATCCAAGTAAAGTTATACCCTTTTAATAATAATAATAATAATAATAATAACAATAACAATGAATTATTATTATCATTATATTATTATTATTATTATATATTATTATTATATATTATTATTATATCGTTATTATATCATAACGAGTACAGCAGTAGCAGGTCTTATTTCATTAAAGATGAGTCAGATTCCAACGGAAATCAAATAAAAGAGCTCTCTCATATTCAAACATTTCTCAATGTTTCAATAAATATCTTGTGATACAGCTCAACATTTCAAACGCTTCCTGAATCTGGAGACTCCGCCCCTTTCCACTGCATCTCATTGTCAGATCATACGCGACTCACATCCAGAGATATAAATAGACAGTCCACAGCTTTAGTGAAGCTGAGACTCTGGAGAACTAGTTTCAAGCACCGAGACATTTTGGCCACTTGAGTCCAGGGAAGATTTAACAGAAAATATGAAGAATTTCTAAAATCATGTCTCAGTTTTTCAGGATTAGGGTCAGAGTTCAGCTTCCCCCTCACTTCCTGTAGTGAGCAAGGGGGAATCTTGGTCAGCATTGCTTTGGATCCAGCAGCTAATGGGAAGGACGCAGCAGCACATCCTCATTTTCAAACTGCCTGATCCTGCAGAATTTCCTACAACGTATAGCGCCCCCTACTGGCGAGCATAAAAAGCATCTATGAAGACTATTCTAATAGATACTGTACGCAACATCGCCTGGAAAAAAAGGCCAGGTCTTACACATCCTGCACTCCATACCATGCAGATCTGCTGCTGGTATGAAACCAGCTTGTTTAGGCGTAATCACGAAATATAGAACATAGTCCAGTAGTCCAAATACACACTATTTAAGGCTTGTGCATGTTCCCTCTTATGGCACTTCCTTGGAGTACTTAAAGAGTAATCTATAAAGCTGTAAAAGGGGATTTTGGCATCCTATAAAGATCCAACTTTCTATACAGGACCACAATCGCTGCAATATGCAGGTCCTAGCATGGTAAAGTCTGAGAGCCCTCACTTTATGGGATACGGAGAGTGTAGAGTCAAGGAGAGTCAAGGCCCTGCCCTGCAATGCTCTGAGACCAACGGGACTTTGCTGCATTTCATAAAGTCATGAATAACTGAAGTGATTAATGCTCTGGTTTGAGGGGGCCGACCTCTGCTCGTAGAAAATGCTTCTTAGGGTTCCTCGGTGTAATTATCCAGGGGGAAAAGAGCTCCATTAGGTTAATTAGCGCTACAATACCTGCATTTCCAAATGCAGATTTTTCATCTTATCGTAGCCCATCAGCTAACACATTCATAGGCCTGTTTTCTTTTACAGTTACTCAGAGGCTGAACCATTTTGGGCACACTGGGCGGGAGAGAGCGAGGGAGAGAGCGAGGGAGGGAATAGGTGGATAATTGGACTCATCCATCTTGCTCCCCGTCTGGTCCCGAGGTCATTCATTACAGAGCGATTCAGAAAACGGTGAGGCCGGTCCACACTGCGACTGAATACTTTAGGGTAGGTGGATTTCGTGAGGCCGTGCACTTTGTTTAGGCTTTATTCCTGCCGAGGAACAGAAGAGCGGTGCCAGTCAGAGCTTCTGATAGATGTTCTAAGCCTCCGCGTTCTAGACAGCCTCCGACCCAAGGCATATAAAACCGTGTTGATGGAGAAAAAGCTGCTTTCTAGGTTTAGCGGTTACTTGTGCTGAATCCTGCTGCTTGGTCGTCGTTGAAGGGCCAGTCAGCAGTCTGTGGAACCAGACTGAGGCAGATAGACTGTGTGTGTGTGTGTGTGTGTGTGTGTGTGTGTGTGTGTGTCCACGTGCCACAGAATCAGCACACCTAACCAACCTCAGGAACGCCAGTGTGTTGGCCAGGAAGCAAAACAGCACTCAACCCAATTCAGCAAAAACAATGAAAACATTGAGGCTGCACCCCTGAAGATTGTTTTTGGCCAGTAAAGACCTGCTTTAGGAAACACAAGCCCACCTTTATAACATGGGTCGAGTGAAACGTATGGATTTTTATTTTCTGAGTGTGGCATACCAAATATTATTCCATATATTCAGTGTAAGATTCATATTTGCTGCTACTTGTCTTGTTCAGCCTAAGCTGGACGTATTAGCCACTGGTATACCAAACGTATAACTGTCGTTTTCCTCTGACTGGAGGTAATATTGCTCTACTTCAGACTGCAGAGTGTTTATTTGTACGCTTGCTGCCACTAGAAGCAGCGATCTAGAGACCCCCAACACTGTCATGCTGAATCGCTTCTGGTATAAAACAAGCCTGTATTTGCCTGAGCCCAAGCTTATATACAAGTAATGTCCACCTGAACATTAATGGGTCATCAGTCGGATGATCAGACTCATTTAACTGAATCTGCGCCGGTCACATTTACACTTGGACACTGCATGAGATCGCCAGCAGCACAAACACTGCCTGACACACACACCGTGGCTGTGGCTGCAAAGGCTCCCTTTTCCTACACTCACTGTGACGACCGTCTACCCCGCTTAACAGAGCGCTCGCTGGACTTCAAGCCTACCTCAGAAATCCTCACTGGTCTTCAGCACAGCCAACAGGAGGGCAAGTAACCCGTCTGGAAGTCCACAGTCAAACACGGACGGAGGGCTAGTTTGCCATGGCCGAAGACCCTTGTGACTCTGCAAGCCTGCAGACGAGATCAATAAACAGGGAAAACCAGCTGGGTTACTTCACTTTCACTACGTCTGTGTGAACATTAGCATAATTAGCGAGCATTTTAACCACAAACTAAGTCAATCTGTCCCACTATTATCTAAATGACTTGATCTAAGCGTACTCTTAGTTTCACCACGTCTATGTCTTCCTACAGCATAAGTCCAAAAGGCTAAAGCTAAAGGCTAAACGGTCCAAATGAACCAGGCTAGGCTAAGCCAAAGATTAAACCATGACATGGCAAACCTGTAGACCGCTCTGTGTGCCCTTATAACCCGCTCTCAATGAAGTTGCCAAACAATCAGGCTTTTATACACAGGAAAACAGGTTAACATGATTGGTATTCAGGTGAGGCTGATCAGAAAACTGTGTTGTGATTGGTTGGTGGAGACAAGAGATCACAAGGTGTATTGTGGGAGCTGAAGTCTGGATACTGACAATGTTTTTTTTTGTAAAATCCTGGTTCGAGATGGAAAATTCAGGGCCAGGAGGTAAAAATCTGCCCCAGAATTTTGCTCTAACAGCCTGAGCAGTTTGGAACAAAACTCTGGGTTTCTGGACCTGAATTTTCCATCTCGAACCATGGTACACTCCAAGAAAACGGTCTAAGGGTTCTTTCTATAAAAGTACCACATACGCAAAGTTCTCCTCCTATGTAGACTGGTATACAGGAGAGATCGCAGCAGGTAAAGGTCAGGATATTCTATATGTTTCTTTTCCCCAAACTTTAACGTAGACAGCCTAGCTTGTACCCTGGATGGGCCTGAACAGCTAGCCCTCAGATTACCCAGTAACACTGCAACAGGACTCCACCCAAAAACACAACAACTGCCAATGAAAGCTAGGAAACAGCCAGTTGTAGGGTTGCCAGATTGCAGCCATGGTAAAACCGGACAGGTCTGGGAGCAGGCGAGGGTTGCGGTTGGAGGGGGCGCTCAGCAAACATCCTATTTGCCTTTGTGTTTTTGTTCTTATTTCCAGTGTAAAATACAACCATGGGAAACCGCTTTGTTGTCTTTTGAAGGCTAACCGATTATGAAGCATGTCCGGTGGTTTTCTAAAAGCTGTATTTGAATCAATTATGGCTTTAGTTACCTTTGTTATCCTGAACTCCATATCGTGGCCTAAGGTTGCCCAGTGTGCAGTGTCCCAATCCACATACTACTCTGGTCACTGGTGTACCAATCTCAAAAGCAAGTCTATGCCACCTTGGAATGCGGGAGCCACTATGATCTTCTTTCTTGTGTATGGTTAGCTGATCCAAACTGGTTTGCTAACGGTTCCTTGTTGGTTTTTGGATGTGAAACTCTTCCACACTTGGCAGCTCATCGGCTAACATGCTAGCTGGTAACTCATACCCCATGTGGTGTGGCATGGTCACTGGTGTACCAACCAGACACTGGACAGTGGCCCTCAAAACCAGACTAGCCAGGCCACCTTGGGACCATAGCCACTACCACTCTTCACATTTGCTTTGGTTCACTGTTAGTCATGCTAGCATCTCTAGGTGTAGAACTGTTCTGCACTGTTGTCCTTAAACTGTGGGCCGTGACCTGGTGACAGGATCAGAGGCCTCAAAAAAGCCCGAAAGCTTTATAGCAATAATGTCATGTTCAGTGGTGGAGAGGAAGTGTTTAACGCAATGCTCGCTCCACCTTCTTACATTCGGACGTTGTGCACGGCTAGCCTTCATATGACTGGTCTAAATTTGCCACTGCTGTTGGGTTCCTGGGTGTGAAACTCTTCCAAACTTGGCAGCTGATCTGAGTCTTGCCTAGTTAACATGAAATCAAGCTATCATGCTAACTGCTCCCATTAGCCACATTCCTGGACGTAGTATCTTTTTTGTGTAACTCTAGCAGCTGATCCGAGGACGGAGGTAGGGTTCTCTACAGCACTGCCGGCCTGCCACGCTGAGTCTGGGCCAACACGAGCGCAAGGGGCCCAGCCAGAGGGGCTAGTCACGGACCCTCGTTATTAAAAAAAAAAAAATACGGCTCGGGACCTGTCTGCACAAACATGGGCTGATAGAGTTGGAGGGGGGAGAGCGAGGGATGAGGTTTCAATAAACGTCAGGGAACGACGGCACTGTTTGGACTGCAAATTATTGCTGGCTGAAGGTCTATTATTTTACAACCAGGGATCGCTGTCGAGAGTACGGTAGGAGGAGAGTGCGAGAGAGAGCGCGAGAGAGAAAGAGAGAGAGAGAGAGAGAGAGAGAGAGAGAGAGAGGACGGGAAAAAAACAGAATAGCCCCTGGCTGGTTGCCGATGAAGGGGGAAAAAAAGGAGTTACAAAATATTACAATAATCTTTATAAATATTACAGACCAGCCGCAGCCCTCGCTAAGAA
Source organism: Salminus brasiliensis (assembly GCF_030463535.1). Taxonomy (NCBI): domain Eukaryota; kingdom Metazoa; phylum Chordata; class Actinopteri; order Characiformes; family Bryconidae; genus Salminus; species Salminus brasiliensis. Next base: position 33,739,627 of record NC_132899.1, on the reverse strand, counting down.
TAGGCCAGGAAGAGGGAGGGCGGTGGGCACAGCACTGGACCGAGCCAAGAGCCGGGGAAGAGCGGTGGTCTACATAAAATCACTACCTTCTCAACCATGAGCTCCAGGACAGGTGGCGCTGAGTGATTAGCTTAGCACCCTCCATTTGAGAGTTTGGGCAAACCTGCTTAACTTTGATTGCATTAAAAACAAATTGGGACAAAAGTATTGGGACACCTGCTCATTCATTGTATCTTCTGAAATATTAAATGTATTAAAAGAGTTTATCTGCTTCTGTTGGAGTAACTGTCTCTACTGTCCAGAGAAAAAGACTTTCTACTAGATTTTGGAGGAGCATTGCTGTGAGGATTTGATTGCATTCTGCAACAAGAACCTTAGTGAGGTCAGGATGTTGCAGCTCATCCCAACTTCCTTAAAGCATTGGATGAAGCACTATCCATCACTCCAGAGAACCCAGTTAGGGGTTATGGAACTCGTCTAGGCCTTTAGAGACTGCCTACTAGGATAGAACAGTGGAACCCCACTTTCTGCCTTTTTGCAAAGAGTTTCTTTAAATATCCTTAGAAATATCCACTCAAAGAGGGGTTCTTCAAGTGTTCCTTAGTTTACAGAAAAGTTTCAAGAAAAAAGGGTTCCACCACTGTCAAGTCAGAGAACCCATTTTCAGGACTATTTAGAACCCTTACATGCTCTGTGTGCCAGCCGTAAACCATTCAAGCATCTACATGCTTCTTTGAGTTTTCATGATTATACCTAGAACGATCGATCTTAAATCCAAATTTAAAACCTTTTATCTTCTCACCAAGAAGATAGATGTAGAACCTCCAGAACCTCACCGCTGTTAGCTTAGTGCTATTAACCAAGTTTTTACATTTGCGGCCTGAACTGGCTCCACAAGTCCCAGTTCTCCACTGAAAGGGTCGTGTTCTGCTTCAGTTTCAAGATGCAGGAGTGGAGCTCACTGGTCTCGCAACAAACACTCACCTCAAACACTGCACTGGACACTAGAACCACAAGGTCGAGACACGAAGCAACGCCCCCAAAAAAGGTCGAAATGGTCACGCTAATGGACGAACTGCCCAACATCATCTCAGACAAGCCTGAGGTGTCAATTCTCTCAGCATTTAATTCGCCTCTGACTCCAGAAGTGTTCCTATGCTTTTTTTCCGAGCCGGAGAACACGAGGAACGCGTCGTCTGTGCCAGCCTGTCCCGCCTGCAGCTCCGCAAATAGGTTTAAAAAGTCAACCGGCCAACTGGGACGTGCCGCTTTCCTTCCCTCGTAAAATTATTTGGGATTTTAGTGTTTTTCTAACACTCTGGTGCAACTTTAATACTCTCCCACTCTCCCTACAGCGAGCGAGCGCGTGAGAGAGAGAGTAGGTGTAAGTTATAACAGACGGGCCTCGCCACTGTGTGTCCTAGCAAATTAAAAGGCAATGCTATATCGGGCGAACCCCGGGTTAGGCGCTGTTCGCTTGGAGTCCGCAGCGTCCGCTCGCGCCGTTGTTCTCGATCGGGGTAATAAATTGAGGGTGATGGCTAATTTTAGACGAAACTCGATCCTTCGCAGTAAATTGCAGGCCAAGCGGGACCGCTTAATCAAACTCCGTCTGGCTTTTGTGGCCAATATTGGAACGAAGGAAGGAGAGGGTTGGGTTTTTTCTTTTTTTGAGGAGGTGTTGATTGGGTGGCTGGAGTGGTGTAGGGGACGAAATCACAACCTTTCCGAGCGCAGACTGTTAGACTGACCCCCCAGCAGGAGGGAAGCAATATGATCCGTCCTGCGCAATAACCACATACCCCAAAAATTAGCACTGGAACTACAAAAGCTAATGTAGCTAACAATTTAAGAAAGCGTGTACCCCAAAGATTAGCACTGGAGTTAAGAGGCTAAGGTAGTTAACAAGTAATGGAAGCTTACACCCCAAGAATTAGCACTGGAGCTACGAAGCTAATGTACACATGTGGACAAAATGTTTGGTACCCCTTGATTAATTAAAGAAAAACCCACAATGGTCACAGAAATAACTTAAATCTGACAAAAGTAATAATAAATAACAATGCTATGAAAATTAACCAATGAAAGTCAGACATTACTTTTCAACCATGAACAGAAATGATGATCCCTATACCTTATTATTTTGTTGCACAACCTTTTGAGGCAATCTCTGCAATCTAACGATTTCTGTAACTGTCAATGAGACTTCTGCACCTCTTGGCAGGTATTTTGGCCCACTCCTCATGAGCAAACTGCTCCAGTTATCTCAGGTTTGAAGGGAGCCTTTTCCAGACGGCATGTTTCAGCTCCTTCCAAAGATGCTCAATAGGATTTGGGTCAGGGCTCATAGAAGGCCACTTCAGAATAGTCCAATGCTTTCCTCTTAACCATTCTTGGGGGTTTTTAGCTGTATGTTTTGGGTCATTATCCTGTTGCAAGACCCATGACCTGTGACTGAGACCAAGCTTTCTGACACTGAGCAACACATTTCTCTCTAGAATCACTTGATACTCTTGAGATTTCATTTTACCCTGCACAGATTCAAGACCAAGATGCAGCAAAGCAGCCCCAGAACATAACAGAGCCTCCTCCATATTTCACAGTAGGGACAGTGTTCTTTTCTTGATATGTTTCATTTTTCTGTGCCTTTTTCATGTGCCTTGGCAAAAAGTTCAGTTTTTGTCTCATCTGTCCATAGGACATTCTCCCAGAAGCTTTGGGGCTTGTGAACATGTTGTTTGGCAAATTCCAGTCTGGCTTTTTTATGATTTCTTTTCAACAATGGTGTCCTTGGTCGTCTCCCATGAAATCCACTTTGGCTCAAACAACAATGGATGGTGCGATCTGACACTGATGTTCCTTGAGCTTGAAGTTCACCTTTAATTTCTTTAGAAGTTTTTTCTGGACTTTTTTCTTACCATTCGTATTATCCGTCTCTTTAATTTCTCATCAATTTACCTCCTGCGGCCACGTCCAGGGAGCTTGGCTACAGTCCCATGGATCTTAAATTTCTGAATAATATGTTCAACTGTAGTCACAGGAACATTGTTGCTGAATGCAACCAAAACCTCACAGCAATGCGCCTTCAAAATCTAGCAGAAAGTATTCCACCCTGGACAACAGAGACAGTTACTCTTAATACCCTTGATTTCAGAAGAAACAGTGAACAAATGAGCAGGTGTCCCAATACTTTTGTCATATATTGTACACGGTGTGGAACGTGTTCTGGGCTGCTCGAGGCCATTGCTAAGTTCTGTATGTGCGACGTTTCAGTGGGCTTTTCTCTCCCAACTGATTTGTGGAGCAGTTTAACAGACTCCGCCATCATCTGTAATAAAACATCGGCATCCATTACTGCCGTTCTGGCAAGAAACAAGAAGTCACTGACCTCAATTTGTGTAAACATCTGCTGAAGCCGAGGGTAACGACTGATTTCTAATTCACTGCTTTCATTCGCTCTCAAATTGCTGTTAATTGTAGGTAGTTGCAAACAGAGGGTACAAATAAACAGCGCCTGTGCCAGACTGTCATAACTGCATGGTGAAGTGGACCGCACCTCTACATCATTAGCTCACAGCCCGAGGCACGAGCCAGAACAGGGCTTTTCATTACGGACACCCCTGCCTCTACAGGGAGGAGCATACCGACTGTCTAGCAACCACCTGGGATGCCATAGCGATCACTAAACAACTGCATGGACAGCAAATACTTAGCAACAGCATAGTAATCCCCTTAGCAACCACCTGAGACACCATAGTAACTGTTTGGCAACAGCATAGCAACCATTCTGAGAAGCCTATTAGACCACTATACACACCCCATAACAGCTACCTTGGATACACAAGCAACTACTTAGCAAAATTGCTTAGCAACAGCATAGAAATCCCTTTAGCAACCACCTGAGACACCATAGCAACCACCTAGGAATGATTTAGCTGCACAGTGACTTTCATGGTTATTATTATTGTTATTGTTATTATTATTATTATTATTATTATTATTATTAATTATATTATGTTTTGAACATTCCTGAGATACATACACAACATGTCCAAATGTTTTTGGACACCCCTGCTAATGAATGCATTATTATTTTTTGATTAACTTGCCACTAAAGGGAGGTGCCATCAACTGCCTAGCAAGTCCATAGGAGCACCTGGGAAGCCATGGAAACAATTAACAGCATAACGACTATTCTGAACAGCTTAGCAACTGACTAGCAAGCCCATAAGATATTATAGCACCTGGGATACCATAGCAACCATTAATGGCAGCATAGCAACTACCCTATCCCAGCAACTACTTGGGATACCTAGCACCAGCAAAGCAAAAACCCCTTAGCCACCACCTGGGGCACAACAGCATAGTGAACATCTATCAACCACCTAACAACCCCACAGCAACTGCCTCAGATACCATAGTATCAGCATACCAGCCATATTGAACAGCATAGTAACCAACAAGCAACCCCATAGCAACCACCTGAGAATGGCTTCAGTACCCTTTACCCAGGGTATGTTATGATTGTGAACTCCATTTGAATTCCATTGTATTTATAAGCCAAGCAATTGCAGAGCATCCACCCAAAACACCATAGCAACAGCATAACAACCACCTGGGAATGGCTTTGGGACCCTTATACATCAAGATCTCTAGTCATTCGTATAACTATTTCCATCAAATTGAACTGCATAGCAACCACTTGGGACACCATTACAACAATGTAAAACAGCACAGCAACTGCCTAGCAACCCCATAGCAACCACTTTCAGTGTACTTTACCTAGGACTGTCAGGATCCCTCGTCGATCATACACGCTTATTTTAAGGGTACAACCGTGAAATAGCGACAGATGGCCGCATTTGTATGGACAGTAGAAGTACTCGAGCTCGCTAGGTAGTTGCTAAGCAACGGTAAAGGTGCACATAGTTTATTCTGAAAGAAGTCTGATTACTGAGCGATTTGTGTGGACGCAGACATGAGGTGGAGGATTTTCACTACAAAGCAGCAGACGCTGGATGTTGTTGGTTGTCGCTGAGGTGTGTGTGCTCACAGAGTCAGGAGTGTGTGTGTGTGTGTGTGTGTGTGTGTGTGTGAGACTCTAACTGGCAGGAATGCTGAGCTGGAGCACCTGCCGTTCTGCTGCCGGATGGCGGTGGAGCAGGATAACTCCAGATGACTTCACCAGACCGTGACGTCCGGGCAGCGTAAGGAGCTGTCCCTCTGAGCGTCTGTGTTTATTTTTGACGTGTCTCCTTCTCTCGCTGTTAATAACGTCACCACGTCCTCCCTGCTAACACTGACTGACAGCGGACATCAGCTGCGCAAAACTATTACTTCAGTTCAGTTTTATACCGTTTGTAGCAGACCAGCTTTTCACCCTAAACACCTCAGAATATCTGCGTCCAAATACTTATGACCAGTGAAAAGAGGCTGCTGTGTCAAGCACTGTCAGTTTATTTTACACAATAAAGTAGAATGGCAGATTTTATCACCATCACATCTACAGTACACTCCTGACTGACCCACCATCACATCTACAGTATACTCCTGACTGACCCACCATCACATCTACAGTACGCTCCTGACTGACCCACCATCACATCTACAGTACACTCCTAACCCACCATCAGATCTACAGTACACTCCTGACCCACCATCACATCTACAGTACGCTCCTGACTGACCCACCATCACATCTACAGTACACTCCTAACCCACCATCAGATCTACAGTACACTCCTGACTGACCCACCATCACATCTACAGTACGCTCCTGACTGACCCACCATCACATCTACAGTACACTTATGACCCACCATCACATCTACAGTACACTCCTGACTGACCCACCATCACATCTACAGTACGCTCCTGACTGACCCACCATCACATCTACAGTACGCTCCTGACCCAAACCCACCTGGAACCCACCTAGCCCATGTTCACCCAGCATGTTGGCTGGGTAACCACCTGGCAGCACCCTAGCAACCACCTGCAAATATACTGAGCGGTGGAGAGCTGTATACTAGGTGACCTACTGAAGCTCCACTGCAGCTTTTCTCACTGTGTTGTTCCTCCAAACCCTTCTCTCAATTCTCAATAAGGCAGGTTGTTGCCAAATAGCGCAAAAATGACTCGGCCACCATAATACCGGCCAAATATCTGCTCTCTCGCTGTGCTTTTTTTTTTGTTTGGGGGGGCAAGCTAAAAAAATCGAAATTTAATCCAAATGTGATCCGATCTCCAGACTGCCCAAGGTCAATAAACCACGGCATAAGCCGTGACTAAGGAGACGGATTGGATGGCCTGCGATGTTCTGCTCATTTGGAGAGGTCAAAAACAGAAAGCTTTGGAGGAAAAAAAAAGGTTTGCAGCCTGCATTCATTCTGGATTATGTGTGTGTGTGTGTGTGTGTGTGTGTGTGTGTGTGAATGCCAGAGCACAGCGAGTACTGGTGTATATTTTTCCACTGGATCATTGACAGGTAAGTGAGGAACAGGGAGAAGGAGAGCGTGGTATGATCAGGATTGGTCAGTGGAGAACCTCTCCACCACTTAATGATAGTGAAAATAAACAGAGGTGAATGGCGGCTTGGTGCTCTTACGGGAAGAGCCTGACGGGCCCCAGGCGCCAAGGAGTTGTGGGAACGGATTATGAAAAATAGCCATTTGTCCGATATGCTCGACACGTCCGGCAGGGTTCGGGGGACACAGGGGGACAACTGTTCTCTCCGACGGCGTGAACAACCTGACCCGCCGCCGGTCCACTGTTGGGCGGGTAGAGGAGGACTACAATGCCCTCGTTGCCTTTCCTCTCCAAAGCCAACACTCAGCTCCAGTCAGAATCAGGGGGTTCTCTGGATCTTTGACTGACAATGGAACCCTCTGTCCGTGCTGTCGAGAACCATCTTCTAACTTCTACAATGAGCAGATCACCATTTAAGGAACCATTTAAGGTTCTTATGCAGGCCCCCTACTGGGGTGTAATAAAACTGTACTGGTTGAGTGCGTGTGTGTACTGGTGTATCTGTACTGGTTGAGAGTGTGTGTGTACTGGTGTAACTGTACTGGTTGAGTGTGTGTGTGTACTGGTGTAACTGTACTGGTTGAGTGTGTGTGTGTACTGGTGTAACTGTACTGGTTGAGTGTGTGTGTGTACTGGTATATACAAGATGGAGGTGGCATTGGTTCTTGTTGGATGCACTGTGTTTTTTCCTGAGTGAGCGCGAGTGTGAGCGCGAGTGTGAGCGGATTCAGAGCCCAGATTGTTTTATCCAATCAGAGAGAGGATACAGACAGAACATGGTCCTCCTCTGCACGTCACAACACTTGGAGATCGAGGAACAATGGATGTTCTGGTTTGAGAAGGAACCTTTATGCCGTACCGTCTCTATGCAGTCCATGCAGCTGATCAGTGTTCTAGATGTACTCTCAAAACCCCACAGTGATGGAACGTCCTTCCAGAACCACGTGTGGGGTGGGCTGACACCTGCTGTGAGACAGAACGCTGGAAGGTAGAAGAGCATTAGCGTGTGGAGACCCTCGTCCCTCTCGCGCTCCCCCCTCTCGCTCGGCCTGTGGAGTTTCTCCTCGTGACCACGTCACCGCTCCTCCCTCCTCTCTCACACCTACACTCGCAACCCGACCCCCGCTTTGTCTTTCTCGGCTGCGTCCGTGAGCTCACACTCCTCACGCCCTGGAAATAACCACGTCTAAAAATAGCCAGCGAGAGCCACACCTACAATCCGTGGTCTGCTGCTCATACACACACCTGTGCATGGGTGTGTGTGTGTGCATGCCTTTTTCCTTTATCACACCTCTCACCTATCTCTGGCTAACCTCCAACAGTCCTGCAAACACTGAGCAAAACGGGTTCTCTATAGAACCTTAAAAGGGTTCTTTAGCTCAGAACTATAGAGGAAACCTTTCTGGTTCTACACTGTTAACAAAAAGTTTTTACTCGTACCAACCTTTTTAGTTCTAAACGGGGTCTCTATATAACGGAAAAAGAGTTCTTAGCCTTGTATCAACAGCGGAACCCTTTTTAGTCCTAAATGGGTTCTCTATAGAACTGGAAAACAGTTCTTAATTTTAGAACTATAGCGGAAACCTTCCTGGTGAAAAGTGTTTTGTTTTTTTCTGTTTTTTTGTACCAACAGCGGAACCCTTTTTAGTGCTAAACTGTAAGCAAAATGGGTTCTCTATTGTATAACTGAAAAGGGTTCCTTAGCTCAGAACTATAGAAGAAAGGTTTTTGGCGCTACACTCTCAGCAAAAAAGGGATTCTCTATAGAACTGAAGAAAGGTGCTTTGAGAACCCATAGTATGGTATAGTGAACAATAGTGCTATACAGAACCACCGACAAAATAGCCAAAGAACCCTTCAATTTAAGCACAATAACAATCTGCTTATTTGAGTACTATTTCAGTGCTATGCAGAACCCTTTTCTGTTTACAATTGCAGAAGAGCACAGATGCGAACTGACCGAACAATGAGGTGAAGAGAGGTCCTGCAGTGGAATTGCAGCCTGTCCGGGTTCAATCATGTTTTCTTTGTTCCGCTGCCGCAGGTGGAGGCGTGCCCCCGACCTTCACTCCCAAACCCACCAAAACCACAGAAACCGAAAAGCGAACAGGGCAAACCGCTGAGTCACGAAGACGCGCCAGCTACGAGTACCAATCACCCGGACTCTTGGCGGCGGTGTGCTGCAGGGCTCTATTCTTGGCCCTCTGTAGTTCTGCCTGGGCCGGTGTCACAGAGCTTCCTTAGAACCCAGAGCATGTGCTTAAGTGAGTTCCTAGTCATAACGTAAAACACAACAAGATCTGTTGAACCACTGGTTCCACAAAGAGCCCTTTAACCAGGCAAAGAACCATTTAAACACTAATGAGGTTCACAGGTCTAACTAAAGAACCCTTTAGAACCCCTGTTTGACTATTTGTAAATAGTCTGGGACCACTGAGAGGGAGAGAGGTTGTGACAGTTGATGAAAGAGACATTCCTCTGATTCCTGAGTTCCAGATATCAGCATGTCATCGCCCTGTTGAGGGAGCGCTGCTTTGAAGACCATTAAGAGCCGTGCCAGAGGTTAGTGCCCTCCACCTTCCGGTTCTGATCATCTTCTGAACAGGGGGGGGGGACTTGTCCAGAATACACGAGTCCGCACCCAGGACCGCATGCTCGAACCGTGGGCCAACGGCAGGAGGAGGTTTTTAGCCGTGCAGATGACGAATCAAAGCAGTCACGTGACAAACTGCTCCAATCACGCAACCCCTACACGCAGCGCTGGGACTGGATAGCTTTCATAAGTCCCAGAGGACCAAGCCAGAGTCCGAGTGAGACGAACCCCCGACCACCCATTTCAGGACCACCCATTTAAGAGCCACTCGGAACACATACCTTATTTTTTTTCTTCAGAGGTCCTACCCAGAAGTTCTTTGGCTGATTTAATAGCTCCATAGATTGATGGATAAAAACATGTTCTGTGTAGAACCATTTTTTCCCCCCTTACTGTGCTCAAGGGTTCTTCAGTAAAGACTGGCTTAGGCTGTTTAGAACCATGTCATCTCAGGAAACCCTGTGAGCGATTCACCAACTGGATGTAAGATGATGGTACTCACAAATCATTGCTAGATTAGATTTCGATGGTTCTGTGTAGATTTGAGTGCTAAGGACAAGTCTGGTTCCGCGGCTCCTGTAGTGCCGGGTTCGGTCCCTGGAGAACAGCCGGGGGAGCGAGGGGAAACAGATGGTGACGTGTTTGTTTAAAGCCCGGCCCGGCCAGCGTTAGGTGGCACAGTTGAAAGGGATCAGGAGTATCAGGCCGAAGCACTCGGCGCCTCAGACCCGCGCTCTCAGGGGACGGCTGTCCGGCTCTATTAGCGGCGCGCGGACGCACGGGTCCCCGGGGCGAGTCCAGCCTCGGAAAGAGTGACGAGGCCTGTCATTACCCAGGCTGACTCAGGCTCTGCCACAGACGCCTCACTCAACGCCTCAGGCCCCTGTGCTGATGACATCACAGAAACAGCCCGGCCCCATTCATTGACGTTGCCGCGGCAACGGGACAAATTGCGTGTTTTATTTTTATTTATTTCTTTTTTGGCCACAGATCCAGCTTCTCTGGAAAATAAACAATTTCCGTGCAAAACAGACTCAAATCCTCACCAAATAAATAAGGCTTAAACGGGCCGGTTTTCCCTCTCTCAGGCTGGCGGGAATGTCCTGCTTATGAAGCTCTTATTAAGGCAACAGCTGGTAATTAGCTGTTTCACTTTGGCAAGTGACATACCAAATTAGTTATAGGTGTTTTTACTGGTTAAAAATTCTTGATGAATGTTTGATTGAATATTAAGAAATAATGCAGGTAATGTAGCTTTCATGCCGAGGAAATAATGCAGATCATATTTGTACAAGATTTTTAAATAAATAAATATACAATAAATATTAAAATTTATTCAAATAAAGAAATCTGTAATATTTTTTACATTTTCTTTCAAGAAATTTTAAATTTTATTGACTTAAATTTCAGTAAATATTAGATATTCTATTTTATGAAGGTAATATTACCTATTATTAAAAAAACTAATGCAGAAACATTTACCTTTTTTCCCCACATAAGACAAAATGACTAACTTGTTGTTAGATTTCTCTGTGTTTTAAGTTTGAATTTGTCTTTGAATTTCTGTTCTGGACTCACTGTATAGATATTGAATATGATTCAAATAAAATTAAACCCAATCAAGAATCGCTCTATGAAAGCGTATCAAATGTATATAATGTAACTGATTCAGTATTTATCATGAGTTTATTAATAGGCACATTCCCTATACACCCAATGCTTGGGTAAGAGTTGTTGAAGACGGCTCAGCACTCTAATTCGTTGCTGCTATGACCTTGGGGAGGTTGCGAGTTCCAGTCCAGAGCTATACAGCTTTGCCATCAGCAGCCGGAGTCAGAGAGAGCACAACTGGCTGGGTGGGAAGGTGGCGCTCCCTCTCCCTTATACTTGTAAAGTGATGTTGGCCAGCACAGGTGTCTTGTAGCTGGTGCGGTGGAGACGGGGGCCCGGCACTTTTCTCTGGCTGGGGGGAGCTATGAAGGGGGTGGGTTAACTGGCAGAACCGGGCAGAACTGTCTCCCGTCATTTTTCTCCCTGTGGTGTTTCTACACCAGCACTGTCCCCCTGTTCACCTCCCATCGGCCTTGAAGCTGGACGCTGACTGAGGTGGCGTCAGCCTGGCAGAGTGTGATTCACGCAGAGGGCGGTTAATGAAGCCGAAAAGCCTCGAACTCCCTATACGGGATTCCTTCCTATGGGCCATTTAGGAACAGTGTCTCCCTGGGTTTCCCTGGCCGACGACACTCCGCGTTGAGAGGGGGTAGAGAAAATGACCAGATGGTGGGCATCCCAGTCCGGCTTTTTTAGCATATATATATATATATATATATATATATATATATATATATATATATATATATATAACTTTACTACCTCACTGGACTCTATTTATCGCACATTGCACAACTTGCACACTACAGTCATTATTTATTATCCTCTGTCTGTACTGTGTTGTCTGTCCGCACTTGTTTGTTTGTGTTGCACTTGTGTTTTGTATGCACTGTCTATGTTGCACCATGGTCCTGGAGGAACGTTGTTTCGTTTCACTGTGTACTCTGTATGTAGTTGAAATGACAATAAACCCACTTGACTTGACTTGATATATATATATATACTTCAGAGGGTCACAGCTTATGAAGCATGGTGTGTGTTATATGAATGTATATTTATATATATATGCACACACACACACAAATGCATGGAAAGGACTAGCAGCGTTTACATGCAGAACCACATTCCCTTGTTCTAACTGCTCATTAACTGCAGCCTATCCATATGGAGTGGTTTGGAAAGTTATCAAGAACGCCTCCCAACACCCACAGTGCACTGCAACACAGACTGGAAGCATTGCACCCATTTCTAGAGCCAACATACAGCACATCGACCACGAAGGGCCATGAATGCATGGAACAGCATGCGATGCTTCTATGGAATAAGGCTGAATTAAACAAATGAGCTTCCCAACCAATCACAGCACTGTTTTATGCTGTGCTGGGAGGAGCCTGGCCACCCCGTGGCATTTGAGAGGGGGAGAGGGGGTGGTGTTGTTCCATATGGTCCATGTTGGCTGATGACGAGGGAATCCATGTGGTCTAACGAATGTTCGAGAGAGTCTAGGAAAATGGCGGGAAAGTGGTCCCAGTGGTACACGTAACAGGGTGGTACCAGCAGGCCGAGGGCACTTGAGCAGGGGTATGTTTCCCCAGAGTTACCCCGTCAGAGGTGGAGGTATGAGCGAGCACGCCAGGAACGGGGAGCTTTAGGATGGCTGTAAAACTTCACTCGCTTTGGCGCGAGTCACCAGACTTAAGGGGCTGCACAGGGGTGTTCCATGGGTCATTTTTACCTTTTCACCCCCTCGCCCAAATGACGCCCCAGTCAGCCTTCTTCTGGGGTCGCCAGCCAGGTCCTGTCATCACGCCGATCTGCTCTCCAGCTCACACGTACCCAAAGCTGAACTCACACCCAACCTCTGGTCTTTATTACCTGAAGACGTCTGGGCAATCTCACATGATTACTGAGAGAGCAAGCAAGCGAGCGAGCGAGAGAGAGAGAGAGAGAGAGGGAGAGAGAGAGAGAGAGAGAGAGAGACAGAGAATCAGGGCTGCCACCCATTTCTCCTTTGACGACATGGCTGGGAACCAGCGTCTTACAGCATCTCAATTAAAGGCATCCCTTTCCGCAGCCGGACAAAGCCAGAAGAACCGACTGAGGGGGAAAACCTCCACCAAGTGCCAGGCAGCCCCAAGCAGCGGCCCAAAGAAAGCACCAGTGCGGAGTTGCAGTGCGCTCCATATAGACCTCAACCCTCTAAGCAGTCTGGCCAAGGCGTCTACGACCTCCTGCAAGACGCTGGAGACGCTCTCGCCTCTGGCAGGCCTGCAACAACAACTGCGATTGAGCTTAACAGCTAAACGTGGCCAGGATCAAGTTGATTTCCACCAGAACGAGCGAACGCAGCGAATACGCCAGGCGCCCTGCTGAAACGCTCGAGCAATAACTCAGCCAGATGGAGTGCTTTGGCGCAAGGAAGCCCAGCCTGGTTTGGTGGGACGGCACAAAACACAATGCCAAGGTACTTAGCCCATTGGGCTCAAAAACGCAAGCCTCGGTTTTACGGAAAAGCAGAAACACAGCTCGGCCCACTGCGATGAGAGAGGGATGAGCGGTCACCTCTGAGGTTACAGGCATGTGAAAGACTCACAGAGAATCACAGCTTTCCCACTCGACCAGCACTTCATCATTATAGAGGTCCTAATGATAGACAGTGAACAACATCGGGTAGCTTGCACCAGCGGGAGTGCAATCTGCGTCTACAAACGGTCAGGGAATGGTCAGTTCTTAAAGGTTATGGAGGTGCTGAAGCAGGAAAAATGGACAAGCTTAAGAACCGACCTGTGAGGTTCTAGATGACTGGGTCAGGCAGGTCTTGTGGGGTGTTCCCTTCTGGTATGCAGTGGTTGAGCACCTACCGAAAGTGCTCCAAGGAAGGACAACCGATAAACCAGCGACAGGGTCAAGGGTGCCCAAGGCTCGTGTAGATGCTCAAGAAGGTCCCCACCTGACAGCTTACGGCATCTCCTGCTGCTTACGTCAGTCTTGGTACCAGACACCCCAGGACACCTTCAACAGGGTTGTGCAGCCCCCTGTAGAACTTACTGGGGGTAACGGGTTCTGCAGTTGGTACCAGGGTGGTGTTAGGGAGTTAGTTATGGCCCGCTGTCTATCGCTGTCTGAGGGAGGGCTGCAGTAAATTCTCAGCCGTCAGATTGTAGCAAGGCCTCGTGCAACGCGAACACCGTGGCTCCTCTTTACGAGCCGACATAAACGTGCATGGATATTGCTCATTACAGCTCATTTTCAGTAATTATCCCAGAGTTTTTTCCCCCTCCACAGCTTGGATTAAGAAAAAGTCAGAATTTATAAGTGGCGGAAAGATAAGGGGACGTTTTTATTGCCGGGCAGTTTTTTCAAGGTGTATAAGAGAGTCATTTAAGCCACTTTTAGACGGCAGACAGAGGTGGAAAAATGAGGCAGTAACTTTTTAAAGCCCCTGGCTTTTCACGGAAATACCCACCTAATGCCCCCATTTCACACAAATATTGCTCATTTTAATCGAGCCCAGACAAAGTCTGCTGTATGGATGCCTCTACATCAGGACGTACAGTACAAGACGTACATTGTCAGGTATGAGAGAACCTGTCGTTTCCAATCTGCTCTTCAGTTTACGGTCAAGTGCCAACGTAGCAACCACAAGCTCCAGTTTACGCCCCCCTTGCTAAGCCCCTCTCCTTTCCATTGTTGTTGTTCTAAATATAGCCCACAAGTCGTAAGTGACCGGCTTAAGAAAATCAGCCGTCACGCACAGAGACTCTTTATGCTCTCCATACACAGGCCAGTGTGCTGGAGTGGAGAGAATGCTGTTCTTTGAGTGCTGGTGACGGAGGAGAGTGGCTCAGGTTTCAGTGCTAGGGCCGCTGCTGTTGTGTTACGGAGCAGACTGTGGTTTCTGCCGGGGCAACGGCGGGTTCCGTGCGGTGCTGGCCCTCGTTTAGCTCCAGGTAGCTGCCGTAAAAGGGTCTGTGTTCTCAGCAGGCATGGTCAAGCGGAGGCTCAGTGGCACTGTCGGTCTTTTAAAGAAGGACTTTAGCCAGAAAATATGCTAAGAGGCTAGTAATGAGGGAGCTAGAGGGGGAAAGCATGCTAATCAGGTAATGCTAACTGCTCCCATGTACTTCAGCATTTTATTAGGGATAAAGCTCTAATAGCATTAATATCCAGTATGAAGTTCTAATAACATTAATATCCAGTAGGAAGCTCTAATAGCATTAATATCCAGTATGAAACTCTAATAGCATTAATATCCAGTATAAAGCTCTAATAACATTAATATCCAGTATGAAGTTCTAATAACATTGATATCCAGTATGAAGCTAAGCTCCAATAAGATTAATATCCAGTATGAAGCCCTAATAATATTAATATCCAGTATGAAGTTCTAATAACATTAATATCCAGTATGAAGCTCTAATAACATTAATATCCAGTATGAAGCTCTAATAATATTAATATCCAGTATGAAGTTCTAATAGCATTAATATCCCGTATGAAACTCTAATAGCATTAATATCCAGTATGAAGCTCTAATAATATTAATATCCAGTATGAAGTTCTAATATCATTAATATCCAGTAAAAAGCTCTAATAACATTAATATCCAGTATGAAGCTCTAATAGCATTAATATCCAGTATGAAGCTCTAATATCATTAATATCCAGTATGAAGCTCTAATAATATTAATATCCAGTATGAAGTTCTAATATCATTAATATCCAGTATAAAGCTCTAATAACATTAATATCTAGTATGAAGCTCTAATAGCATTAATATCCAGTATGAAGCTCTAATATCATTAATATCCAGTATGAAGCTCTAATAATATTAATATCCAGTATGAAGCTCTAATAACATTAATATCCAGTATGAAGTTCTAATAGCATTAAATATCCAGTATGAAGTTCTAATAACATTAATATCTAGTATGAAGTTCTAATAGCATTAATATCCAGTATGAAGCTCTAATAATATTAATATCCAGTATGGTGGGTAACTGTAGGGCTGTAGTTGAACAGCACAGACTCCATCATTCATGCTCACTCAGAGACTCTGAGACTCTGAGACTGAGAGATGGTGAGATTGTGAGATTTACTCCTGAATGGACCTCAGCTCATTAATCTCAGCTGTTAATGGTTACCCGCTGGTGGTCGGTCGGGGGCCGATATTGGCGTCCCCGCGGGTCCGCTGGACTGAAAGATAAGGCTTAAGTGAGCCACACTGACGGCTTTGTACCGGGTGGGTTCTGTTATGACAAGGAGAACGTTAAGAAAACAGGTCGTCCTGCCCTACCGGCCCTTATGGTGACCACTGAGTGCGGCTGATGGTGCCTCTAGGATGAATGACCCCGGCACCTCAAAGTGAGCGGAGCCTTAAATTGCTACTGACACACCTCCACTCAAACACTGCCGGTCAAAAGTTTGGACACAGTGGACGGGAGAGGCTTTCCCTGTTGAGGTTTAAATAAAGGTCCAATTTTAATTTAAATATTAAAAATATCCAAAACATTATATTTTTTCCCCTTCATTGATGGCCTCATTAATGCAGGTCAGCCAAACAGCTAAATCTGAGTAATTGGTGGAACATTTTTTTTTAAATATGGAAAAAAAAATCCATTTAAACAATTAATAAAACCCCAGTTTAGCAATAAACAGCCCTTTCGCTCTGCTCTTCATCACACATCATCATCATCATCACCATCATCATCACTGACACTTCAGAGAAAGCTGGACGCTTGTAGGTCATGGGCTGTATGAGGGGCTTGTTCTCTCATGTTTTCTTTGCCATCACAGGAGTGGCAAGAAGATGGATGGGCCTGATAGACCCCACCACAGAGAGAGCGCACCACCAGTCGCGCTGCCATCCTCCCGGCTCAGGATTCGCTCCTTACAAAAGCACCTTGTAGTTTAAAAAAAAAAAAACGAGGGTTTCCATATAGCCGCCACCTACTGTATCACACTCCAGAACTGCCCTGACAAGCAGACCCCCGCCATCACTCACGGGGGGCTCTGGAGCTTGCCGCTCTCAGGCCTGTCCAGCCTCATTGCCGGCCAGGCATCGGCGGTCACAATGGGAGGTTTGGAAAACAGAGCAAAAGTAAACACGTCTCGCCGCGTGTAAACCCCATCATTCTCAATTCCCTCGAATAATGACCACTATTCCTCAAAGCCAGCTCGGAGAACCGCCGAGGGCCGCAGAAGCGCTGTCGTCACCAGAGGGAAGGGCGAAAGCCGCTTCCCAACACTCATGGAAAGTACCAAGGTGCTGAACACAACGGCAGCCGTGAAACTGAGCTTCACTGTGGAGAAACTCACCCACTCTCATATCTTTACAGCAGTGGTGAACGGATCCAGGCGTCGGCCGTTCGGTCGCCATGGCGACAGCACGGACGTACTATCTGAACCCACCAATGAAGCTACACGAGTCTTATATGGAATGATGATGATGATGATAAAGGTAAAATAGTGGAGAATCTTAACTAATGCAGTTCTCTTTAGGGACTACTTTCTGTAGCCGCACTACACCCTGCAGCATGTATCCCTCCACCATTTTAATTATCTGATTTTAAAAGCAGGTTCTAGAGCCAAACTCTTCTCAGAACTCTGGTAGAACAGTGTCTCCGGCATCAGGCAGCGTCTTCATCACCATTAGGTGAAGAACTTTCTGTGAGGAGCTTTTATTAGAGCTCCAGGCGTCAGACTGGGTATCTGGGTTATCTAGTTCTAATTCTAGTGGAGAAGGAAGCTCCATCATTGGGAGCAGCAGTGTTTAAAAAAAAAAAAAAAAAGATGCCCAGAAAGGGACCGAGCGCTGGACTCCTTGGGTCCCCTGGCGCTGTAAACACAAACCTGCCACAAGCTCTCATGGAGGCCAAATTGGCCGTGCAACCAGCACATTAAAACCAGGGCATGAATAGGAGGGTACCCATCAGGCCCAGCCCCCCGCATAAACATTCCCACCACTGCTGTTTATTTAAAGCCAGGGAGGCGGCAGGACCCCTACACTGGACGCTTATTCTTCAGAGCGGTTGAACACAGGGAAAATGTTTGGTTGGACACTTCAAATATTTATCCTTCATTACTTATCTACCGTGGCCTCCGCGCTTACGCCACTCGCTTTCCCCGAGCAAACTCGCCGAAGCTCGGAATAAACTGCAAGCCGATAGTGGTGGGGGGAGGCGATTTTGGAGTTTACCGAGGCGTAGAGGTGGTGGAGGTTGTTTATTGAAGTTCATGATGGCTGCGGCACCAACCAGAAGGTCCAAAAACTGCCCCTCAAAAATGTCTAAACTAGGAAAACCAAAATAAACCAGTGGAGAATCCTCAGAACTATCAAGATCTACTGGTTAAGTAGGTGTAGCTGAGTGTTCTTCCGTAGACCGGAGCTGGGGTTTAGACTCTAACTAAACTAAAGGGTTAAACCTGTGAAGCCTAACAGAAAACTGCCAGAGATCAGAGATGGTGCTATCAGCTGTATCTGGGCAGATTCAGCTAAACTCATACACACTAATCGCATACACACATGGACAAAATTTTTGGTACACAGAAATAAGTGACAAAAGTAATAATAAATAAAAATGCTATGAAAATTAACAAATAAAAATCTGACACTGATTTTGAACCATTGCTTCAAAAGATTATTTTAAAAAACAAACTCATGAAACAGGCCTGGACAGAAATGATGGTACCCCTGAACATAATGTGATCAAAGGGACATGTTAAATGAAGGTGTGTCCACTAATTAGCATCACAGGTGTCTACAATCTTGTAATCAGTCAGTGGCCTTATATATAGGGCTACAGGTAGTCACTGTGCTGTTTGGTGACATGGTGTGTACCAGACTCAACATGGACCAGAGGAAGTGAAGGAAAGAGTTGTCTCAGGAGATTAGAAAGAAAATGTTAAAGGTAAAGGCTATAAGACCATCTCAGCAGCTTGATGTTCCTGTGACTACAGTTGCACATATTATTCAGAAATTTAAGATCCATGGGACTGTAGCCAACCTCCCTGGATGTGGCTGCAGGAGGAAAATTGATGAGAAATCAAAGAGACGGAAAATACGAATGGTAACAAAAGAGCCCAGAAAGACTTCTAAAGAGATTAAAGGTGAACTTCAAGCTCAAGGAACATCAGTGTCAGATCACACCATCCGTCGTTGTTTGAGCCAAAGTGGACTTCATGGGAGACGACCAAGGAGGACACCATTGTTGAAAATAAATCATAAAAAAGCCAGACTGGAATTTGCCAAACTAAATGTTGACAAGCCCCAAAGCTAAACAAGACAAAAAATTTGAACTTTTTGCCAGGGCACATCAGCTCCATGTTCACAGATTGAAAAATGAAGCATATCAAGAAAAGAACACTGTCCCTACTGTGAAACATGGATGAGGCTCTGTGATGTTCTGGGGCTGCTTTGCTGCATCTTGGTCTTGATTCTGTGCAGGGTACAATGAAATCTCAAGACTATCAAGGGATTCTAGAGAGAAATGTGCTGCCCAGTGTCAGAAAGCTTGGTCTCCGTCACAGGTCTTTGGTCTAGCAACAGGATGATGACCCAAAACACACAGCTAAATCACCCAAGAATGGCTAAGAGGAAAGCATCTTAGAGATGGTGTGGAAGTCTCATTGACAGTTACAGGAATTGTTTGATTGGGGAGGGGTACCAACAATTTTGTCCACGTGTATATTATTACAATGGTGGAGGGATACATGCAGCAGGGCAAAAAAAGTAGTCCTTGAAGAAAACTGTATTCATTGAGATTCTCCACTGTTTCACCACCATCATCATCATCATCATCATCATTATTCCATATAAAACTCAGAAGACAGGTGTAGCTGCACTGGTGGGTTTGGATGGTAAACAATTTCATACCTTTGGTCACAAAAATACATAAAAATGGATAAAAAAATTCAAAATGCATATAATTAAAATGGTGGCAGGATACATGTAGAGTGTTAAGCAGCACGAAATCATCCCCAAAGAACATGCATTTTGCCAATCAGATGTTAGCGTTTAGCCTGCGGTGGGGATCGGAAGATTAGTTGGAGGGTTCTCTGCTGGTACCAGAGTGTGGCTGCACCACTGGCTACAACTGCAGCTTCTGACAGTTAACCAGCTGAACTTTCACTGCCGTATTCTTTATTCTCTGCTCTAAACGAAAACCTGCCAACAGCTCAGTGTCTCTCCACCTCTCTCGGTCCCTGGGGTGGAGCTCCACTTCTCAAAACAAGGCCCGAGTAACAGAGAGGCAGTGAAGGCCGAATTCACCCCAATACGGCTACTGTATTACAGGACGGAAATGGACATTAATATTCAATACCCTGCACAGTCTCTCTCTCTCTCTCTCTCTCTCTCTCACACACACACACACACACACACACACACACACACACACACACACACACACTTTTATGCCATCTATATTTACAGAGCGCTGCTAAAATGCAAAATTATATATACTGTGTGTATTACTTATACAGTATATATTATATGGAATAATGTCCAGTATGTATTTTGTATATACAGTGTGTATTATTTATACAGTATGTATTTATTTGGAATAATGTCCAGTATGTATTTTGTATATACAGTGTGTATTATGTATACAGTATATATTATATGGAATAATGTCCAGTGTGTATTTTGTATATACAGTGTGTATTATTTATACAGTATGTATTTATTTGGAATAATGTCCAGTATGTATTTTGTATATACAGTGTGTATTATTTATACAGTATGTATTTATTTGGAATAATGTCCAGTATGTATTTTGTATATACAGTGTGTATTATGTATACAGTATGTATTTATATGGAATAATGTCCAGTGTGTATTTTGTATATACAGTGTGTATTATTTATACAGTATGTATTTATATGGAATAATGTCCAGTATGTATTTTGTATATACAGTGTGTATTATATATACAGTATATATTTATATGGAATAATGTCCAGTATGTATTTTAATACTTTGTTAAATCTTTAAAATCTTGTTTTCCTTATTTTAGTTTCCTGTTTTTACAACATATTGAGGACCTAAAAACTGTACAAAAGACACACACACACACACACACACACACACACACACACACACACACACACACACACTCCAGGCACGCAGCCTCTTCCCGAAGTCTGACACTGATTAGCAGCCTCGGCCTCGTCCCTCCCCCTCCACCGCCGAGGCTCATGGGACGGGAAACTTTAGGAACTATTAGTGGTTTCTGAAGGCCCGCGCTGCTCTTATTAGAATTGGCGCCGCTCCTGCCGTCTCTCGCGCTCGCTCGCCGCATTCTCGGGTTCGCAGTAGCCGGCCCGTCCTCCCCGGAGATGGACGCTACACGCAGCGCTGACCCGACCATACTGGGCCTATAGACTTACATGTGTCACACTACACTACTGTCCACCCCCCCGGGGAGGAGGCGCACAGCACAAGCACACGTTTATCACAGACGGAGTTTAGAAGTGCTGGAGCATAAAGAGTCGAGAGGGACGTTTTAAGACTGAACAGATGTGTGTTTTCTTAATGTCTTACATTACATTCAGGAGGGGTTCCTTTTACTCAGAGGTTAATAGAACCTGAGCTAGGGTTCTTTCTGTAGCACCAGTACAGGATGAGTATAACCTGGACTCATATAGACTGGGCTTTTACACAGCTGCCTTCAGGGAGTCAGCGGAACCTGTGGTCATTTCTGTGTAGAATCAATATCACATGGTCTTTATCTGTGGTTCGATTGGTGGAATTAGACTGGTGTCTAATTGAACCAGACTGAAGGTGGAGATGAGTCTTACTGCTGGTTCTTATGTTAAATAAATAAATCGATAAATGATTTTATGATAAGCTGTAATAAATATATAAGTCCAAATTATTGAGAACTTTTAAAAATTATTAGAAAATATAAATTTTAAAACTTTATGAACTTTCTAACTTTTTTTTAGGATTTTTCTTAAGAAGGTTTAAAGATTCATTTTGTGCAGGATTAATAGAATTTGGGATTATGTATGCACAGGACAATATTTTGGGATAATGCATGTGCAGGATTATCTTCTGGGATTATGCATGGGCAGGATTAATATATTTTGGGATTATGAATGTGCAGGGTTAATATACTTTGGGATTACGCATGTGCAGGATTAATATAATTTGGGACTATGCATATGCAGGATTAATATAATTTGGGACTATGCATATGCAGGATTATCATCTGGGATTATGCATGTGCAGGGTTAATATAATTTGGAATTATGCATATGCAGGATTATCAGCTGGGATTATGTATGTGCAGGATTAATATATTTTGAGATTATGCATGTGCGGGGTTAATATAATTTAGGATTATGCATGTGCAGGATTAATATACGTTGGGATTATGCATGCTCAGGATTATCTTCTGGGATTATTTACATTTAAGGCATTTAGCAGATGCTCATATCCACAGCGGCTTACAAAAGTGCTTTGCTATTTACCAAAGGAAAACCTCAGCTAGTTAGAATAGACTAATAGTTCAAAGATACCTCTAAGTTTATTAATCCCAGAAGATAATTCATGTGCAGGGTTAATATAATTTGGGATTTTGTATGTGCAGGATTAATATAATTTGAGATTATGCATGTGCAGGGTTAATTAATTTTGAGATTATGCATGTTCAGGGTTAATATAATTTGGGATTATGCATGTGCAGGATTAATATATGTTGGGATTATGCATATGCAGGATTATCTTCTGGGATTATACATGTGCAGGATTATCTTCTGGGATTATGCATGTGCAGGGTTAATATACTTTGGAATTATGCATGTGCAGGGTTAATATATTTAGGGATTATGCATGTGCAGGATTAATATATTTAGGGATTATGCATGTGCAGGATTATCTTCTGGGATTATGCATATGCAAGATTAATATACTTTGGGATTATGCATGTGCAGGATTATCTTCTGGGATTATGCATGTGCAGGGTTAATATACTTTGAGATTATGCATATGCAGGATTAATATACTTTGGGATTATGCATGTGCAGGATTATTTTCTGGGATTATGCATGTGCAGGGTTAATATACTTTGGGATTTTTTTCTGTGCAGGACTATACTTTCGGACTATGCATGTGCAGGGTTAATATATTTAGGGATAATGCATGTGCAGGATTATCTTCTGAGATTAATGTAATTTGGGATTTCTTTGCAAATTACTTCTGTGCAGGATTATTTTAACCTTTTTTTATTATATGGTTTGTTTAGTAGTATGGGATTAGTTGAAACTGGGATTATTTCTGTGCAGGATTCATACCACCAGGGAGATTTAAGGATTATTTCTGAGCAGGGTGCGTAATCTGGAATCGACAGTTCTTCTAGTAAGCCTTCAGTATGTTCCTACTGTGGCTTTTTGCACCTCCCCTTTATCGGTTCTGGCTGAGCTACCCACGCTTGCGTCCACTTCTTTTGTTCTCCCACACAAAAGCAAGACCCCCCCCGATGGACCCACGCTATGTGCTTCCACTGTTGGCGCGCCAGCTACGACCGTCCATTAAAATCCAATCGAAATGATTTATGATGTTATTGATACAGTTCATTGGCGGATCTTGATACGTTCAACAGCCGCCGGTTTTGTTTTCTCTCTCCCCCCGAAGGCTCGCGAAGGTGCTCAGACTCTGAACGAGTCACCGCACAGCCGCCGCACCGCTCATGTTGCCGCCGCGGGACCACGCTTCAGTCTCGGACGCACCCTCGGCCTCTGTCTGATGTATCAGAATTGTGAACGGACTCACTGAGGCCGTCTGGGCCGAGCCGCGCTTGGCTCTGTTCTGGAATACGGCTGTGGCTCTACAGGGCTGTGTTCAATACTTAAACAGCTGGTTGTCGTATAACCCCCGATTAGATATTAGACAAGGCATGGATTGGACTGGCTGGTAAGGTGATTATGTTTTGAATATAAGATGGCCCAGGAGAGCGAGCGTGATTTAGGAGTCTACTGAAGGTAGGAGGTAGGACAGGGGCTCAAACGGCGCATGCATGTAAACGGCTACTGAACAGCAGAGGATGGGAACAGAAGGATTGGAGGTAACTGGAGCACTAGTTTGGCAATAAAGAGCCCTCCCAGGACACAGCTGGGCCAGTTTTAGTGGGGCTTAAGCCCCCAAAATAATCAATTAAAGTTTTTCGGACCTCCATCGCTGGTGTAGAACATCCTTTCTGGCAACTTGACCAAACAGACCAAATCTGGACCCACTGCTCCTCTATTTACATAGATTTTTTATACCCCCCTACCAAAGACTGAGCCCCCCAGCCATATATCTCACATGGTGCTCCTGGTGGTACCCCTTGGCAATACTTAAACAACAGGAGCCAACAAGTCTATTTCATCATTTTCGCTTCTGTTAACTACGACAACTACAATTCCCATAATCCCCTTCTGCCTTGGCTCATTGTTTTGATTCCCTCTCTTGGTTTTGTCCTGTAATCTCCTGCTTATTAACCCCTCCCCTTTAGATTTTATATCCGCAAGTATCTGCTCTGTGCTTCCGCCCTCGGCTCGAGGTTCGAAGTGAGCTAACTCAGCTGGTAGGCTAGCATTAACTCTATTATCTACAATGACCACCATTGACCAGTGAGCCTTCAGTAGAACGGCGAGGGCTAACATTTTAGCTCAACAGCAAGCTAACATTAGCAAGGTATAGCGAGCCAACTCATTCCCATAGCTCATAACCACTGAACTACAGGGGTGTCACAGTCATACATAAGTCTGGTTTTTGTCAGTCGTCCCATTTTTGCCCAAATGATTGTGGACACAGTTCTATTAGTCATTTTAAACGAGCTCTTGAGCAAAAAACCCTCATTTAAGACCAAAGGTTTGTGGACACCAAGTTTTTAGACATGGAAATTAGATGAGCGTTTACCCCAAAAATCGTTTTGGGCAAAAGTTTTTGGACGCAGCTCTATTAGTGGACCAACCATCTTTTGGGCAACTGTTTGGGCACACCTATGCCACAGTAACAGCTTAGCAACCAACACCTATACCACCTATAGCATCCAGCTGGGATGCCACAGCAACCAGTGAGAACCACTTTATTTTAAATCTAATAAAAATATTTGTATTATGATGTATCAGAGCACAGGGCAAGCCACGCTAAGGCGCGAGCGGGAGGTTTGGACGTGAAGCCCTTCTTTTCTCTTCTCCGGAGAAGAGTCAGTCTCTGACCTGTGTCCCCCCGCCCCTCTCAGAATAAATTGCGCCTGAAAGCAGGTAAGCCGGTTTGGGAGATCTCAGCCAAGCCGCAAAAAGGACATGGAGTCGATTCTCCACTTCCCAATGGGCCGTGACGCCGCTTCTCAGTGCATCTGCTGTATTTGAGGACTTAAAATCTAAATATTTTCCCTCATGATGCCTGGAAACTCCTCTATTTCAATTCAGGCACTTAAGAACTCCCTGCACTTGCGGATATTAACTCATGGCTCCGGAGTTCAGTCAGACAGCTTTTCAGAACTGCAGGCAGAGGCTGGGTTTAGAGCTATATTATCAAACAGATAACAGCCCACAGAGTCGGTTTACTGGCTTATTTACCACAGTCGTTTTTTCAACTACTTTAAGCTGCACCCATTGCTGCCACAGATGTGCAAATGCACATCTAGAAAAGTAGAAAAAGTACTGCCAATACATCGTGACCCTATTGGCTCCATGCTGCCTAATGCCAGTTGTGGGCTATAGAGAGGTATAAAACCCCCAGCATTGAGCTGT
The DNA here is from genome assembly GCF_030463535.1 of Salminus brasiliensis. Lineage (NCBI taxonomy): Eukaryota > Metazoa > Chordata > Actinopteri > Characiformes > Bryconidae > Salminus > Salminus brasiliensis. The sequence goes on along the minus strand of NC_132899.1, from coordinate 33,714,153 downwards.
GGAGCAGTGGAAGAACTGTGTTCTCTGGAATGATGGTGGAGGAGCTCCATCCATGAGTTGGGGAGATGGGGGGAGATGATGAGGTGGGGTGGTGATCACCAACAGTCTTGCCACTGGACAGTAGAGACACCAACTCCAACAAAAGCAGGATCAACTCTTTAAAACACTTGCAATGAATCAGCAGGTATCCCAATACTTTTGTCCATATGCTGCACGTTGTCGGACCCAAAAGTCGTAACACGAGAGAAGGTTCTGCTAACCACAGACTGAGCCGGACTGTATATAATGTGTGGTCAGTTTTGCTGTAAAATTTGAACTCCTGAAGAAGCACAACCTCGCGCTTCCGCACTGTAAGCGCAACGTCCATGTCCAGCTCTGTCCCGAGTCCTTCACGGTAATGAAGACAAGCACAGGAGGGGGAAAAAAGGCCTTTGGGGGGAGTGGGGGGTGGGGGACTGCAGACAGATCCTACACAATGCAGTACAAGTGCTCCCTCCCCTGATCACTCCAGCAGCTGGAGGACTGGGAATCCTATTAAAGGGCCAACGAGGGGTCTCCAAAATAAAGTACTTCCCTATTTGAAAGGAGTGCCGACAGGTCTGAGGAAAAGAGTGACCCCCCCAGAGTCGCTTCAGGGAAGTGATTCCCAATTAACGCACCGTTCTCCATCTTCACACGTTGCAGTCAGAAGCTGATGCCGTTGAAAACGCCTGGCCTCCTGCCTTTGTGTCTAGAAAGCACTACTTCTACTTCTACTGAAGATGTTTGAGATGAACCCCTCCAGGACCAGTTGGTTTCTAAGCCACACCTCATTTCGAGACCACCACACCCATTGGGGTAGAGATATTCGCAAGCAGCGCTGCGGTTTAAATGCCGCAGGCGGAAGACGTGAAGATAGACTGTTGGCAGGGTGGAAGATAGCAACGAGCATCGCGACATGCCTTGCGCAGGGTGGAAGACTGGGCCCTTATACTGCCACAGTTCCCCTTAACTGTCATTTCCGAATAACAGTCAACACTGTACACTGAGTAGACTGATTGGGGTTGGTTGAACGGGGTCTACCGAGCAATTCTGCAGAGGTTTCCTGGCTTCTGCTGAGATTTCTGTTGATACACATTGATTTTTCTCAGCAAGTCCATTAACAGAGTCATAGATACTATACACAAAATTCAGCTACGGCTATGTGAACCTGGACCAGTCGACTACTAGTCAAACTACAGTGTAGAAATACTGGAATTACAATTTCTCTTGGTAAAAATAATTGTAGAGATTTGACTTTGGAGTTTTTACTAGTACAAATGTAATAGCATTAGCTAATGCTAGCATGCTCATAGGACAAAATATTTGATTTTTAAGTTATTTTTAGTAGTACTGCTGTTGGTACTGCTGAGTGTTCCTGTATCGCAGTGTTTACTCTTATGATACCCACAAGATTATACTGTCAGTTTTTTGGCAGGTTAATTTTAATCTTAATTAATTATTGTCAGCAGAAAATACAATACACATTTGACAGAATTTTATTTAGGCCAGCAAAGAGTTTGTAAGCTGGTTTGTAAGTCTTAAACTTGGTTAGATTTTTATTTTTACAGAGCAAAAGTCACAAAATGTTGTTGTTTGGAATTGTTAGAATGTAAAATGTAATATTAGAGGTTTATATTATAAATGATAAATAATCTGTACAAAAGATTAGTAGCTGGCTCAACTCCAAAAATCAAATAATTTGTCCCAAAGATTTTTAGTTTTCATAACCTAAAGCTGGAAATTTGAGTTTCTGATTACAGTTGGTTGCATATGTTTACTAATCATGCTCATCAACATTTTGCAACTCTTGGCATCCTGTGAATTGTTTTAGGTTATGAAAGATAACGTTGTATTGTCAAAATGACCAGTTTGGAGATACTGGAGTTTTGCTTCAAAAGAACGAACTGTGTTCATACACAGATGCCAACTTATGGGAGGCCAGAGAGGGATCACTTGCAGGATCACAGCACACCAGGAGCAGACGCCAGAGATGGTGGCAGCCTGGAGATGCTCCCTTTTTTTACTCCCACCATCACTCCCGCTTCTTCCTCCGGCTTGGACTTCTTGACTCGCTCCTCCTACCGCTGTTAATTCCACACCTGCTGCGTAGTTCTGCTTCTTTTTGTTCCTCCATCTGCTCCCACTCTGATTCCTGCACCTCCTCCTACAGACGCTAACGCTAGCTCTGCTAGTGCTTTGCTTTGCTGTTTTTCCCCACTTTATCGTCTCACGCCTCACCATTTCTCCTCTGCTACTCTTTTATAGCGATGACTCACAGACTCCCACAGAACCTCACGCACTTGCGCTGACTCACCGAACGTGGCGGCGTGCTGTGGAAAATGAGTCTTCTAGGCTTATTAAGGGCCGACGCTCTGGAACTGGTTTGTGTTGAAGATGTGAGAAATATGAGAATCGATCGCTGACCTGTTGGACACGAATTTGAACGCCTGCAGCAAAGGCGGGCGGGAAATGTGAGACGGGCCTCCATGAGCATCACCAAGCCTTGGGCGCCCATTACCCTGCTAGGGGTGCACCGGCGGTCCTTCCTTGGAGCACTTTTGGTAGGTACTGACCACTGCATACTGACAGCACCCATCAAGACCTGCCTGATGTTTTGAAGATGTTCTGACCCAGTCGTCTAGAACATCACAGTTTGGTTCTTGTCCAAAAGCTTCATCCATTTTAATCATTGCCTTCAAGAACTGACCGTTCACCTGCTGCCTCATATAGCCACCCCTTGACTGCGGATACTGGAAATGGATCATCAGCTGGTCGACCAGCTTTGTCTGGAAGTTTGACGGTACCACCCCAGTGACAGTTAGGCCTTTGGCTCTATTCCCAAGGTAGGACAGGTGTACCTTCACTCCGGAGTGTTTGCCAGGAGCTTGCGGTTTAAACGGCAGGCTGTGCACGGCGAAAGAAAAGTATGCCACAGAAAGAGTGAGCGAGCCAGCAAGCGAGCAAGGCAACGGATCGAAGTTGCTAGTAGTATTAGTAGCAAGAACCCAAGAACATGCCTGGATCTCCACACTGGAAGGCATGTGCTGGCAGCCTGGGGTGAGCCGCAGTGCAAAGCCTGCTGGTCAGCCCCAAGCATCGGCCTTCTGAGTTTTCCTGTCAGCTTCGTTGTGGTGACTCAAATCAATGACTAATCAGAGCCCATTACCCGTCGACATCTGGGGCAAAGAAACTGGTGGATATATGTGCGCCACTGGAGAGGTTCCAGTGTAAAACCAGAGCGGGAGCCTTATATCTGCTTCCAGACGGCATGGTAGAAGCAGAAAGTGGGGAGCCACTCAACCCCATTACTCCCAAAAGGAGTAGATTTGCTTCTCAGGCTTGAGAGGGAGTGATGGAAACGGAACGGAATGGGAGCAGTAGCATGCGAATGCCTACGTCCACAGCGCCGAGGGCCAGATTGCGCAGGGCTGCGCCAAGTTTTAGGCACAAATAGCTGGTGGGAAACAGCCTGTGGGTTATGTAGAAGCCTAAATACACAGTTTATGCGACATGAAAATACAGTACATGGATCTGAATGGATACAAAGAATGGAAAGAACATTTGCCCAGAGTATTTCTACAATAAAACACTTAACCAATGACCCTCAAACGAATGGAGAAGAAAAAGAAGAATGTAGAGCAGGGAAAGCAAGCCAGAAAGCATTCAGCGACTCGTTCATCTCACCAAACCATTATGTGGGCCACTCGTTTGTTTGTTGCCCCCAACTTGCTCACTCCACCCCACATGACAGGGCCTCGGTAGCTCTGGCAAGGCTCGAACACATGGCCCGGAATCAGGCACCCACCAACGCTCCAATCAGAAAATGACTAACACAACAATTAGTGGTGTACTCGCAGACTAGGAGGTCCTTGTAACGGAGTAATGTGTAATTATGGTGAGCGAAAATGACCATACTCCGAATTCAAGATTAGGTGCTATGTGGTTGCAGCAGAGTGGAAAAGAACCAGAGAAGAACACATTCCCCTACTGCTACTACAGAATGCAGAGATCAGCACGCCCCTAAATCACTGTCCCCATCTATTACCAGTCTGCACCAGTCTTGGACGTCTAATGACACCTAAAAGGTTGTAATGACACGGGGCAGAGCCGCTACAGTGCCTAATAAACGTGTTTTAGGTGGTCAGAATGCTCCTGACAGCTCAGGTGCGAGAACACATGGAAGGTTCTTAATGAGCGCTGAACCGGTCCCAGCTGGCCAGCAGCCCACAGCCACTGACCTCTCACCCCGTCCACCATGCCGCTAGCAACTGGCCCAATTATCAGCAATTGGTATGGGCTGTTTTCTCAGGGAGTGAAGTTTCCATGCCATGAAAGTGAGGCCTGTAAGAACCTGTGAACGCTTTCATTTGGAGGCATTCGTAAGGCATGGTACGCAGCCTGATTTACGCTGTTCCTGAAGAAAAACACTGGTGGACCAGCTTGTTCACCCCAACGAACTGACTGAAGTTCAAGGTCTCGCTAGTCTGCCAGCTTACCAACTGACTAGCATTTAGCATTACTTGGTCTACCAGTTTAACCAGCTGACCAGCATTGCATGTGCTTTTTGAGGTGATGGTAAACCAGTTCAACCAGTGTAACTACTTGACCGGCACAGCCTTTGGTTTTCACAGAGTTCAGTGGTTTTGCTGGTCTACCCTACCTTAACTGATTAGCATATGTGTTTTGAGTTTGAAGGTCTACCAGTTCTACCAGCTTAACGAATTGATTAGCACAGTACATGTTTTTGGTTGGGTTTGATGTTTTTACTGGTCTACCAGCCTAACCAGCCTAGCTAATTTGATTTTGGCATAGCTTTTGTTTTTGGTAAAGTTTGATGGCTCTTCTGGGTCTACCAGTTTACCAAAATATCAACCAATTTTGGTTGAATTTGATGGTTTATCAAGTCAACCAGCTGACCAGCCAGTTGACTAGCATAGCTTTTTTCTTCTTATTGATTGAGGTTAACAGTTTTACAGGTATACCAGCACAATATAAATATATATACACACACACACACACACACACACACATACATATACACACACATATATATATATATATATATATGTTTGGTTGTGTTTGAGTCTACAGAAGGTTTCGTCTACAGAAGCTGGAAGCCTTGGTGTAGTCATGGATGATCAGTTATTGTTCTTAAGCTATGTTGCAAACATAACTCTGCCTCAGATTTCTCCTGTGCAACATCAGAGTTGTACGCCCAGGTGCTTGGTCAGTCTCTCGTCACTTCCAGACTTGACCACAGCAGCTCTCTTCTGGCTAGTCTCCTTTTGCGCTCCATCAGACCCCTGCAGCTGATCAAGAACACAGCGGCACGGGTCGTCTTCAACGTTCCTAAATTCAGCCATGTTTAGCTCCTCCTCTGCTGCGTTCTCTTCACTGGCTTCACTCTGGTCTACAAAGCCAAGACTGGACCCCTCCGTACTTGATGGCGATGGTCAAAAGCTGATCTGCACCAAGTGTCCTTCCAGCTTCAAGTACGGCTCGGCTCGACCCGCCATCCTTTAAGATCCACGGAAGACGAGCGTCCAGACTTTTTTCTGTCCTGCACGTAAACTGGTGGAACGAGCTTCCCCTGGGTGTCCGAATGGCAGAGTCCAACACTCGCTGTCCTCAAACCCAGACTGAAGACCCTCCTCTTCTGAGAGGACTTGGGTGAAGTGTAGAGTATTATGGTCACCTTATTGACTTGTGTTTAGTAGAGTCTAGCTGAGGTTATTTTTGGGTAAATAGCAAAGCACTTTTGTAAGTCGCTCTGGATAAGATATTTGATGGTCAATGCCGGTCAATTTGTTAAAACTAGTTGACCAGTTAACCAATTCACTAGCAAAGCATGGTTGAGCTAAACCAGGTAACTAGCATAGTATGTTTTTGTTTTGATATTCTACTGGTCCATCACTACCAACGCTTCTCACACACTGAGTCTGTCTAGTTGTCTAGGGTATGTCTAGTCGACAAAGGATACAGTCCATCCCAGCAGATTGGGCCAGTAAAGTCAGTAAGTAAGTGTGTACACCCAAACGCTCCTAAAATTCTCCTTCCAAAACCAGTGAAGATTCACCTACACAGAACAAGAGCCCGAAGACTCAGCAGCCAGACAGCAACACAATCCCCTGCATTCACACTCCAGGAGAGGCAGCGATTTCACATCAAGGTGAATCAAGGCTGTCAAAATTGAGTTTTTTTCCTCCTGTTCCTGTTAAACTGTTGACATGGCATTACCGTGGGGGCGTTTCCAGACCCGCTGGCCTTTTCTCTCTTTTACTTCCATCAGATGCTGTGTTTTGCAGCGCCGCTTCGGCCACAAAGCTGCTCTGCATCAGTTCGAGCTCAAACGAAGCGCCTTAATGCATGACATAAATCAGTCCTCAGCTGTTTGTTTTGCTGTGGGTTTGTTTGTTTTTGCAGTTGTTGGCTGCAGCGGGCGCATTACGCTCCTACATCCGTGCCGCATGTTGCGTGCTGGCACTGGACCCACGCTGGCGTCTGGGCGACCTGCATGCATGCGCTCACCGCCGTCCGTGTGGGTGTTGGAAGGACTCTGCGCTTTTTCACACTGATCTGGGGCCAGTTTTGCAGCCACCCCCCCCTCTCATAATGGCTGAGGTCAGGACTAATGGAGTTGAAAGCCACGTTGAAAGGTAACTTCTGTCCGAGGTGTTAGTGTGGGGGTATCTGGCGCGCAAGAGAAAGTGCTTACGTGGGCGTGTAGGCGTCGTCGTTGGTGTTTGTTTTTGCAGCCCTCATTTGTAAGTGATGAAGCCGCTGACGGAGTTATGGCAGTGTTTCCCAATCCTGTCGTTGGGGACCCCCTGGATGGTTCATATTTTCACTCTGTTCCAGCTCCCAGCAGGCGCCAGCCAAGCAATCCAAACCGAAATACCTGGTACAGGGTACAGTGCAGTGATGGAGGCTGGGAAGGGGGTGGACCTTCTGATGGATCTGATGGAACTACAAGAGCATTCACCTGAATAGTCCCTTGAGACCCTCATGAGCATCCATATCATTTTTAAGCAAAAAACATACAGAGTAGCTGGGATTGAGGTCCGGGAAGCTGAGAAACACTGGATTATCATGCTGTATTATCTGCTGTGACACCATGGCGAATCTTAGCTGGTGGTCCTTGGGCACCACTGTTCCACAGTTTGGTTGATCACAGTTACCAACATACCTGAACTACGCAAGCCAGCAAGAGCACTAAATACCTTGTACAGGCTAGGAAGGAGCTAAGGTGGAGTCTTGAGGCCCTGCTTCTGAACACAGTTCTTGAGGACCATCAGAAGGTCCCAGCACACCTGAACCAAGCAATCCAGAGGACTGGGCCCAGTTCAGGTACAGCAGAAATGTGGATTTCTTCAAGGCCAAGATTGGAAAACCCTAAATTAAGTGGCACCATGGGGTGGAATGATGGTGGTGCTCCATCCAATCCTTTTTTGATGGGATGAGGTGGGGTGGTGACCGATCACCAAACATCCTGACTACCTTACTACATTTTACATTTTACACTTACTAGCGCTCTTGTGGCTGAACGCAATCAAATCCCAAATCCTCACTGCATTGCTTCTCCAAAATCTAGTAGAAAGTCTTCTCTGGACAGTAGAGAAATTACTCCAACAAAAGCAGGATCAACTCATTTTAATACCCCTGATTTCGTAGAGACGATGCATGAGCAGATGTCCCAATACTTTTGTCCATGTCAAGGGACTGCTTCTTTTGATTTCATTCACTCAGACATGCAGCTCCAGAAGTTTTCAGTTGGCAGGATGGCCAATACCCTATCATGACCAGTTCCCCTAATCTCCAGTATCGTGTTCTATAGGGGGTTTTGGGTGACGGCCACCATTCTTGCGCAATAACCGTCCAAACCGAAGCTTCGCTCAGAGGAATCCTTCTGTCTTATGCGTGTGGCCGCCAAGCCATTAGCATGTCATGCCTGTCTCAGGCCTTAGCTATCGGAGCCAGCGAAGCTCAGAAGTACTTTTTTTCACTTTGCTGTGTTTAACGAGATCTGGGAAATGCTCTGGATCTGCCAATCCCAACAATGACCAAATTATTTTGATGTCCAGGGTAGCAATGCTGTGCGATTGGATGAATGTGTAGAGTCTGGCAGGCGTTTGAGAGAGTTCGGGTTCAGAAAGGGGCGCCAATCAAAACACGGCCTTTAATCGCCACTGAACCATTCCCATACCTCCCTGCCTGAGCCTGTCTGCAGGCGGGACGGGGTTCTAGACAAGGGCGGGAAAATGAAAGTAGTGAAATGAAGGGTTAAATGAAGTAGGTGTCCTACCTAGCCTTACCTCATTGCTCTCCGTGGTCCTGTAATTGCAGGGAAATTACTTTATAAATAAAAATATTGATGCTTTTATTCAAATCTTCCACCGAGTCACGGAACATAGAGACTCGAAAGAGTCAGTGCCATCGGTGACCGAGCGTTTTGTGCCTTGGGACGATGCTGCCGCTCAGCAATGACCTCATCTACGACTGGGACAGCAGAACACGGACACACCGCAGTGCCACATTTGCACAGGCTGACCTTTAGTCTTCCCTTTGATCCAACAGCAGCAGTGAGGTCAGACTACGTTGGAGATCCTGACAGACACCCAGTCTGGTCTCCCAGTAGCTGAAGGGTAAATAGAACGTTACTGGGACGAGCATCTCCTTTCCCGAAGGGTGACTCAGCCGGGCCCCCTAAAATAGCACTCAGCACGTTCTCATGACTCAACACTGGCGTCTACGAACATCCAAGCAAAACCCGAGTGTTTCCTTTTCGACAGATTTCATCAGTGACCAAAACGTTTGTTCCACATCACGTTCCAGACCAAAGGAAAAGGAGGTCCAGCTCCAGAGAGCAGTGGGACGCTTTCATACCTTCTTAAGATTCTGGAAGATGTTTGTAGGTCGGAGAGCCGGCGATGTAGACGCTGAGCTTATTCAGGAAGCAAACGAGTCGTGGCACCGGTTCCGGCCTTCCCTTTATCTAGGATTTTGTACCGATTGCACGGTTGATTGCATCCGATTCGGAATTCGGACCCCATTACAGACCTTAAATGTGGGAGTTTGGCCATCACTGACCTGAAGGCACTGCAACTGGGTCATATGCGAGCCAGAATCATTAAATAATATAAATTATTTATGATGAAAATAATAATAATAATAATAATAATAATAAATTAATAAAGAATAGGATTTTTGTCCATTTTTAACAATCCAAAAAACTACATTTCAGTTGGTTCATTTGTCACAAAATGTAAACACAAACAAGTTTTTGGTTTGTTTACTAAAGTGAAAATTTCACAAATTATCTGCATTTTTTGCATATTTGCAATTTTTTTGTTTATTTGCAGATTTTTAAATTTGCATTAAAAATAACATTTGGCGTGTGCAACAGTTCATAAGTTTGGGTAAACAAAAACTGGGCACAGCGAAATGCTTTGCGGTCAGTTTTCTCCATAACGTGAATCAGAGAGGTGTTCTTCGCGTCATTCCGGATTTTCATGACGAATGAACCAATAGAAATGCTCCTTCAGGCTGACTTCCAGGTCCAGATGTTTGAGGATCCCCCCCCTTCTAATAAATGCACTCAGCTAGTTTAAGCTGCACCCCTTGCAGACACAGATGTTCAAATGCACACACACAGCCCAAGTAGAGAAGTACTGCCAATAGAATAGGACCATCTGGACCAGATATGGTCTTCTTCCTGATATATACAACTTTCAACTTCCTCACTACTCCACAAGATCTTCCAATAAGCTCCATGCTGCCGTCTTTAGGACTTCAGTCTGAGAGTTTTCATCGTCACTTTCACATCGAGGGGCTAAAAAAAACCAAAAAACTGTCTACTCTCAATCTAACAGTCTGCAATGATGGATGGTGGCGCTCCATCCAATATCTTTGGATGGGATGAGTTAGGGAGCTGAGGGTGATTGCAAGGTGAGGGACAACATCCTGACCTGACAGTGACTAACACTTCGTCACTGAATGCAACTGAATCCTCACAGCAATGCTCCTCCTCCAAAATTTTGTACTATTTTTTGAATGGTAGAGACAAAATTACTCCAAAATTACAACAAAAGCTGGAGAAACTCTTTTTAATAGCCTTAATATTTCTGAAGAAACAGGGAATCAGCAGGTGTCCAAATACTTTGGTCCGTTTAGTGCAAATATAGATATAGCGTGTATATATATATATATATATATATGAAGCAAACGATGAGGACACCACTGAAATATCGGCCATCTGTTGGCTCAGCTTGGTCTCCTTGGTGTTAACGAGCAGCTGCAGTGCTGTTGGGCCGGCCGCTGGAAGCTGTGGAATGGGGGGGTGGGTGGCGGAGTTTGTAGTGTGGGAGTCTGCTGTGTTTTCACAGACACACGCTAAGCAGAGCGTGGTTTAAACATTCATCTGAGTGTAATAATCTCGCACTGGAACTCTATTTATTTTCACAGCTCTGGACGCCGTGTTTTCTTTCGCTCGGGCTGGTGCTCGGCTTATTACAATAGCCCAGGAGGGCCAATTAATTATCCTCATTAGGCCAATGACAATCAAATGAGGCCTATTATACCGAATTAGATGAAACGGAGAAGAGTGTGACTTGGCGTGTGTGGGTGGGTGTGTGTGGGTGGATGGGGGTAGGACTGGTGTGGGGTGGGAACCTTAAAAGGTACCTTAAGTGATTTCTGCTTCAGCTGGAAGCCGCACGGAGTAGTGCTGCCATGTTGCTGGGAGCAAGGGACGAATCTCTCGTGCCTCCCTACTCCCTATGTAGTGCACTAGGTAGGTCATGATTCTGATTCTGGATTCAGCCTACTTGGATGTAGAAGGTATAGGTTGTTCCCTCCCTACATGTTCTGAAATTAGTGCAGGAGTCGCTGCACAGTAGAACAGTGCTCCACCAACCACAATCCACAGTCTGATCAACCTTCCTGAAGCGAATCGTTTTCAGTCAAACTAAGGTTCTGATGTACCTTTTGGATCTATGTGACAAATCTGGATGCCTAAATTGTTCTTTACTGGGCTGGTAATGGTGTAATATACACACGGGCTCTGAGTGGTCCTGCCACACTATGACCCGAGGGTCGCTGCCTGCCATCAGCAGCCGGAGCTGGAGAGGGCACAATTGGCCTGGCTCTTATAGGATATTGTTGCTTTCTGGAAAACCGAAAGACCTAGGGGCCCTATATCACACCCTGCTGCAACAGCAGCGCTGCTTGCAAATATCTCTACGCTGATGGGCGCGGTGGTCTCGAAATGAGGGTTGTTCAGGGCAATTTCTTGGCAGCGGAAAACAAGGAGGAGCTCCACTGACCGACAACAGCCTAGGCAGAAGTTCGTCAACAGTCAGACGTTCGTTCGTTGCTATCTTGGCAGTGAATTCTCAACACAGGCACGTGCAGCCTGACGCCCGTACACCACCCCCCCTCCACCGCTTTACACCACTGAAATAGCAACCCACCAAAGTCAGACTGACCGCACCTGGCTCTTAAAGGGAACGGCGGCGAGCGACGCGCTGATTGGTTTATTACTGCACGTTACGCCCCAAAAAAAAAAAAACACCCATGATTAATTAAGAGACGTTTCAAGGACGGATTCCTGACTATCTCCAACTCCTGTACCTCCACCCTGCACCCTCCACCCTCCCTCTCTCATTGTGGCTTGTTGTCCTTTCAGAGTTTGCTCTTGCAGGTGCTGGATTTGAATAAAATGCCAGGGAAAATTTGCCTGACAGATGAACTGTCAGAGATCCCACTGGCAGGCAAGTAGGCAGGCAGGCCGCGGAGGCAGCCGCAGGGCAGCAGCAGCTCCCAGACTGAGGCTGGCACCCGCACTGAAGCGTACGTCATAAATCTTCATTTGCTCCGGGCCGAGCGGCGCAAATCCATCACGGCGGCTTGTTGTTGTGACTGGCCCGGCGGAGAGGTTTTGACTTGATAGTACATGATGTATAAATGCAATGTCATGGTTGCTTACATGTACGTCAAGCGCGGTCAGAGGGAACAGCGGTGGCCCGGAGGTAACGGCTCTGGGAGTCTGCGAGTGTTTTGGCTCTGCGTCAGGCGGGTGAGAAATCATCAGTGTGGACTGGTCTTGGAAAAAAGGGGGTAAACTGAGGGGAGCTAATCTTGCACAGATAGTCTTAGAAGTCGTCCTCAGAACGGTCCTGGGCAGCTGCGTTGCCCAATCCCAGTCCTTGCAGGGCTCTGCCCCCTCTAGTGGTGCTGAGAGGGAACTTCGAGGTGGCTGCAAGCCAGCAAGACTGGGCAGAGTTGCAGGACGAGCATGGCTAATGACCAAAAACGTCAACAAAGGGCTGGGTCTAAAGTCTGAGGGAGTCGCACCACTCAGCAGCGGAACAGCCTTTGCCCTCTCCCTGTGGTCGGTCCGGCTGGATTCGCTGATGTTAAGCAGTGCCGTCCTGCTGTGAGGCTTTGCGTCGAGGGCCTTGGCGGCTTTGCTTGAGCAGACGCAAGGCAGAGAGGGTAACTGAGGTGATCGACTACCTCTGGCACCTTCGTTAAGCTCACCAAATCTCTCTAGTCTTACCGAGGCCCTGTTTTTCTTTCCTCCTAAGTAAGGGAAAAAATAAATGGACTTAATTGAAGTCCAAATTGAAAATGTATGACACAAGTGTTGACTTGGTCTCAGACAATATTTACCCACGGCTTTATTCAAACAGCTAGCCAGCGCCTGGCTCAGCCAGTGGGCTTAGCTCGAGGGGCCTAGAAGAAGCTCACGAGGGATAGACCCCAAAGAACCCAGGCTCGAGGTGAGGGACGGTACCTGAGCCCACCATGCAGGCTTGAGTCATCCCGTACCAAGGCCTAAAGTTCCTCCCAGCGATGGATTAGCCCAATTACCCCGGCATGCCATGTGGGAAAAAAAAGAGAATAGCCTGGATAACTCACCTCGCAACCCCCCCCCCCCCCACACACACACACATACACATCATTCTGCAACTTTCTCCAGGTTAAAGCGGTCAGCGTCAGTGACCCTCATCCACCAGCTGCCTTCTCCACAGCTCATCCAGCCTCAGTGACTCACTGGAATCTGCTGGAGTAATTGCGTGGCTCCTTTAATTGCGCCAGGCGCTAAGTGGGCTGCGGTAATTGCAGCCCTTTCTGGAGCGCATGTGCTCTCCCATCACTCACTGCCACCGAGAAAAAGGCTCCTAATTGGTGGGACCGGCGGTTTCGGCCCTGTCACAGTCTAGAACAAGTATTTGTGTTATTGAGGAGCTTGGTGGGTCTGCTGAGGCTCCCCTCCACAGCTTTGGTGGTCTGTTCCGCAGGGGCGCAAGCACACGAAGAGCGAGGGGAATGCAACCGAATCCTAATCTGAGATCAGGTTTCTGACTGCAGGTTCATTTTTTGGAATATGATGAGGAAAAGCTGAAGCGCTTAGCATCTGTTATCAGTTCTGGAATGAAGGCAGGCATATTTGGCTAAACCCGTGACCCCACTAGAGTGGTCATTGGGCTTAAAGTTTAGATGAAATAACTGGCTGAGCCTTCATTAATAATAATAATAATAATAATAATAACAGAAACAACAAACAACAACACCCCACAACAAAATAATTCTAATAATTACACTGAACTACAATTAAGGGCTATTAAGGATATATATTTTAATTTTATTTTATTATTGATTACTTTGAAATTGATTATGTCATATCATTATAGTTATAATGAGTAAATCAGTGTCACCAGCAGAGGGGCAATAGCGGGTGAAGTTGCCCACAGGCAAGTCCAAGGATTTGAACCCACAACCTTCCAGTTGCTGGCTCAACCCTTTTTTTCCCCCACCGAGCTACTATCTCAAACCAGTACCACTAAAAGCAATGCCACCTAAGGGGAGTTGAGGGTTAAGCCTTGGCCAAAAGCAAGTCTTGGGCTTTGAACCCACAACCTTCTGGCTATGGGCTTACCCCTCTTTTCACCACGCTACTGGTGTCTGAGCTTAAACTAATCTCAAACCAGCACCCTGTAGGCAGCAGTTGTTTGGGGCCTTGCCCGAAGTTAAGTCTTGAGATTTAAACTCACAAACCTCTGGCTGTGGGCTTAGCCCTCTTATCTCAAACTGACCTCAAACTGAACTCAGGCCAGCACTCCGTGGAGCCATGGAGGGCGCATAGTTGCTTTCCCTAAAGCCAAGTCTTATGATTTGAACCTACAACCTTCTGGCTGTGGGCTTACCCCTCTTGTCACCAGGCTACTGGCCCCTGATTTCAAACCAGCAATACCTGTCGCAATGGTTGGCCTTGCCCAAAGTCAGGTCCTGGTATTTAAACTCATAACCTTCTGACTTTGACCTCATTGTTTTAATTACCAGCCCCTGATCTCAGATCAGCAAGAGCTGAGGCTGTAGGAGCCCAAAATCAAGTCATGGGTTTTGAACCCACAACCTTCCATTTGCTGGTTCTATCTCAAACTAGCACCGCTAAAAGCAGTGCCACCTGGGGTAGTTGAGGGATAAACCTTGCCCAAAAGCAAGTCTTGGGCTTTGAACCCACAACCTTCCAGTTGCTGGCTCTTAGCTAAATTACAAATACCGGGCTGGGAGCAGCCTGATCCCGACGGCTCTTCTACAGGTATTCTGTACACCGCAGGTACAGGAGCACAGTGACGTGCAGTGTAATCCACCACAGTCTCACTGTTTCCCCTTCAGCTAAGCCGAGGCAGGTGACAAACTGCAAACCCGTGACGCCAGGCAAGTGACGACCGCCTCACTGACGACTGCCTCAGTGACACCAAAAGCAAACAGGCCGTTCTCTGGGATTTACTGCAGAGGTCTGACGGACAGAAAAGCGGCACTTCTGGACACAGCCCTCCTGAACAAACCTGGCCACTGTGCTCCTGTGATGGCTCTGCCAGTGTTTGTAAATGAGCTCGCATGTTTTTGGAAGCAGGGAAGGCGTCAGAAACGCTGAACCCTAATTTCAAATTAGTGGCGGCGCCAAGGGAATTATTAATTAGCTAATCAAACAAGCGCTGGAGCCACCTGAGCGGTGGGGGTGACGTCCTGCGGCCCTCGCTCCAGTGGAAAGAGCACTCAGGAATATGTAAATTAGAAATAATCGGAGGGTGTTATTTTATTTTGAGTGAAAACAGTCCCGCTAGCCCATTCTAACGCATGGAAGCATCTCCATATTCCTCAGCCTGGGAGAATAATTTCGGCTCATTATGGAGCGCGACATTCTTTCCACCCGTGGTGTACACTTCCCTAAAAACACCCCCCCCCCCTTTTAAAGGGCCCATATCATGGAAAAACAAATTTGCCCCATTTTGACTTCTCTGTTTTTGTGATGTCACACATACGTACACACCCACACACATACACTACTCCCTTTCAGGCTACACTACTTTACCAACTAACGTACAAACAAACAAACAAACCTCAACCTGCTTCCTAAACAAGTGCCACACAAATCAGCCAATCACAGCAGAGCTCATTAGCATACATCAGTCTTAAAAGGCATAGTCTGCTTAGATCTACAAACAAATATTGGTGCGTAAAACAGCACAAACATGAGAACCTTCTGGGAAAAACAAGAAAAATATAGCATACGGCCCCTTTAAAGACAGCGTTTACCCTACTGACTACACACTCCACGCCCACGCCTGTTCGGCAGGTGGTCCTACATCACGGCTGCTGTTTGCTTTCTCCTGCAGCTGGATTTATATGGTGTCTAATGCACTTCAGTATGTGCGCAGTGAGCCGAGCTGACTGCATCGTGACAACTCACGTACGGCCCCGAGGGAGGCGCCACCGGTCATGTGTGGTAAAGCATTTTTTTAAAAATAGAGGCTGTGAAGGGGGTAACAGTACACAGCAGGTAAAGGTGAAGCCCAGAGTTTATGAGTTGGACTGAGCTGAAGATTTGGGGCAATGTTTTTTGTTTTGTACATTTACTGGACAGTTACTGTCCAGTCCTCACCATTCTGCTGTCCAACCCATAATCAGATTTGTTCATCATCTGGATTCTGTGTGTTTTTATGTAAGCAGCAGTTTTACCGACACAGTTTCCTCAGTTTTGGCTACATTAGTTTTGGTTCGTAATACAAATGGAGAATAGAAAGCTCAAGAACAGTATTTATTTATTTGCGTTTTTATTTTAATCTTAAAATTGTCAATTAGAAAGTTGCAGAATTAAAAAAAAAGTAAAAAAGTCAAATATTTATAATTTATTCATATTTATAAAGCTAGAAATAAACTATATAAAGTTGCATTTTATAAAGTAGAGTTTTAGAAATAAAGAAAAGGATAAATACAAAAGTTATATTTCTATTTATTTATAGACCTAGAAATAAACAGAAAGTTGAAGAATTTTAGAATTTAAGAAAATGTAACGTGAAAAGGTAAATATTTATATTAATTTATATTGATTAACCTAGAACTAAACAGAAAGTTGAACAATATTAGAATAAAAAAAGTAAAAAGGTAATTATTTATTTATTTATAAAGCTAAAAAACAGAACATTGAAGAATTGTAAAAAGAAAGAAAATGTTAAGTAAAAAAGTTTAATATTTATATTTATTTATTAACCTAGAAATAAACAGAAAGTCGAATAATTTTAGAATGAAAGACAATGTAAACATAAAAGGTAAATATTTATAAAGATAGAAATAAACATTAGAAAGCTGCATAATTTTAAAAAAAAGGTCTAAGCTCACACTGAAAATGTGGATTTTTAAATTGTATTTGTTTTTTTGACCTAAAAAAATAAACAGTAGTAGTATATATATATATATATATATATATATATATATATATATATATATATATATATATATATATAAGTATATAAGTTTGAAAAGTAAAAACAGGTTGGGAATTTACTGGGTTGCCTGTCGTAAAGTTTATTACAAATAAAGACTCAATATTGAGTGTGAAATGCTACATCAATCAGTTCTCCTATAGACTCCAAGTGCTAGCAAGCAACTGAAAATCATCAGCCACCCATATGACCTATTTGTATCCATAATAGAACCTTTATATCAATAAAATCAACCAAGGTGTCGAAAGGAAAGTATAAGACTCAATCTCGGATTTCCCTGGTGGAATAGCGTTAGCGTATGAAGTGCGGTTTAACATTCAGGAAACTCAGGCAGGCTATGAATGCACGTCTTTAGGCCACTTATGAGGAGTGGGGGTACATAAACCCCACTATCAGATATCCAGCTCTCTTCACCTACTGTACGAGTATGATGAATTGCTCTTAACAAGAAATCCCCTTGACATAACTGTGCAAAAGGTCTTGTATGTATGACCCTGTCACACAGCCTGTTGAATATATCTAGTAGCCCCTGGCAGTCCAAAGAAAATATCACCCATTAAATGTTCGACTACCACTCAGAGAATGTGTGAAATAAACACATTCAAGTTTTTTTTCAACCTTTAAAAACCAGTGCAAAGAATATCTCCCCAAAAGACCTACGCAAGGCATGCACCCAACTTCCATCTAAACTCAACTGCAGCCAAACAAATATCCCCAAATTCAACTGTAACACAGATTATTTTAACTGAAGCCCCACATAATTAAATTCAAATTAAACCGCAATCCAACAAAATATCTCCAAATTCAACCAAAGCCCCCACGTAATTCAATCCAGCTGCAGCCCAACATTCTTTATAGTCATCCAATTCTGTCCAAATATCTCCAAATTCAACTGTAACACCACAAATTCTCAGAATTCAACTGCAGCCCCACGTGATTAAATCCAAATTCAACTGCAGCCTAACAACACTCTTCAAATTTAACAGCAGCTCTACATAAGTCTTTCCAAATTCAACTGTAATCCAACATAAAGATCTCCAAATTCAACTGTAATACCACAAATTAGATCAGAATTTAACGGTAGCCTCATAAAATTTTGTGCAAATTCAATTGCATCCCAACAAAAATATCTCCAAATTCAACCAAAGCCCCACATGATTAAATCCAACTGTAAAAAATCCAAACACAATTCTATATATACAGTGGGGGGAAAAAAATATTTAGTCAGTCACCAATTGTGCAAGTTCTCCCACTTAAAAAGATGAGAGAGGCTGTAATTGACATCATAGGTAGACTCAACTATGAGAGACAAACTGAGAAAAAACATTCTGAAAATCACATTGTCTGATTTTTAAAGAATTTATTTACAAATAATGGTGGAAAATAAGTATTTGGTCGCCTACAAACAAGCAAGATTTCTGTCTGTCACAGACCTGTAACTTCTTCTTTAAGAGGCTTCTCTGTCCTCCACTCATTAGCTGTATTAATGGCACCTGTTTGAACTGGTTAACAGTATAAAAGACACCTGCCCACAACCTCAAACAGTCCCACTCCAAACTCCACTATGGTGAAGACCAAAGAGCTGTGGAAGGACACCAGAAACAGAACTGTAGACCTGCACCAGGCTGGGAAGACTGAATCTGCAATAGGCAGCAGCTTGGTGTGAAGACATCTACTGTGGGAGCAATAATCAGAAAATGGAAGACCTACAAGACCACTGCTAATCTCCCTCCATCAGGGGCTCCACGTAAGATCTCAGCCCATGGGGTCAAAATGATCAGAAGAACAGTGAGCAAAAATCCCAGAACCACACGGGGGGACCTAGTGAATGACCTGCAGAAAGCTGAGACCAACGTTACAAAGGCTACCGTCAGTAACACACTACGCTGCCAGGGACTCAGATCTTGCAGTGCCAGACGTGTTCCCCTGCTTAAGCCAGTACATATCCGGCCCGTCTGAAGTTTGCTAGAGAGCATTTGGATGTTCCGGAAGAGTATTGGGAGAATGTCTTATGGTCAGATGAAACCAAAGTAGAACTGTTTGGTACAAACACAACTCGCTGTGTTTGGAGGAGAATGAATGCTGAGTTGCATCCAAAGAACACCATACCAACTGTGAAGCATGGGGGCGGCAACATCATGCTTTGGGGCTGTTTCTCTGCAAAGGGACTGGGACGACTGGTCCGTGTACATGAAAGAATGAATGGGGTCATGTATTGTGAGATTTTGAGTGCAAACCTCCTTCCATCAGCAAGGGCATTGAAGATGAAATGTGGCTGGGTCTTTCAGCATGACGATGATCCCAAGCACACTGCCAGGGCAACAAAGGAGTGGCTTCGTAAGAAGCATTTCAAGGTCCTGGAGTGGCCTAGCCAGTCTCCAGATCTCAACCCCATAGAAAACCTTTGGAGGGAGTTGAAAGTCCGTGTTGCCGCCGACAGCCCCAAAACATCACTGCTCTAGAGGAGATCTGCATGGAGGAATGGGCCAACATACCAGCAACGGTGTGAGCCAACCTTGTGAAGACTTACAGAAAACGTTTGACCTCTGTCATTGCCAACAAAGGATATATAAAAGTACTGAGATAAACTTTTGTTATTGACCAAATACTTATTTTCCACCATTATTTGTAAATAAATTCTTTAAAGATCAGACAATGTGATTTTCAGAATGTTTTTTCTCATTTTGTCTCTCATAGTTGAGTCTACCTATGATGTCAATTACAGCCTCTCTCATTTTTTTAAGTGGGAGAACTTGCACAATTAGTGACTGACAAAATACTTTTTTTCCCCACTGTAACTGTCTCTAAATTTAACTATAGTCCAATCACATTCTGTCCAAATTCAACTGTAGCCCCACATGATTAAGTCCCAATCCAAATATAGTCTCGCAGAATTCTTATGGATTCTTCCAAAAACATCCAACATCCAACACCAACCAGAGGCTTAATAAAAGTCCCTACTAACGACAGCACCCATTAACTTCCCACAGTCACTGAGATGAGTTACCAAGCAACAATGGCATCGGTCATCAGATCATCAATGTAACATCAAATTACCACCTTAACGAATCAATGCCTTTGAACTGCTTCCCAAAAGTCACCAGTGTGGATAAACGAGATGCTGTGTTCTCATGCTGACCTCCTTTAGCTCAGTGGTGGAGACGGGAGACGTTGAGTGACACAAACCTGAAATTTCAACCTTAACTGACCCTGACCAGGTCCAAGAATAGTCAGGTCCTGTCAAGCTCCCCCCTTTCCACCCCCAAAGTTGTATTTCTAACTCAGTTCTGACAGCTATAAAATGCTGCGTTTCTCCGTTTGTCACAAACGCTCGCCTTCATTCGGGACACAGTCTTACGGGTGCAAGTGAGACCTTTGAGACCTGGACCTTTGTGGAATAAGGACTTGGCCAGGGCTGGACCCCCATGTTTCCCAGAGGGCTTATTTCTAGCTGGTGAACGTTACCTCCGCTCTCCCAAACACTGCCACCACCAGCCACCCTTTGCCTCCGCACACTCCCAACCCCATGTCCAGGGTCTGGGGCAGGAGACCCAGGCTTGACTTAGCGCCGCAGAGTTGAGTTCACCCAGTGTCTCGTTAAACGGCACATTAAACCTGAGAAGAAATCGAATCAGGTCGAGTTTCATTCGGTCACTTTTGTCACTGAACTGAACCCTCCAGACTCCATGTGCTTCTGTTTAACACAAAGCCTCCTTAGAAACAGGCCCACAGATGCTTCACTCGCTACTGTTCCAAAGGCTCCCAGAAACATTTAAATCGACTGTGCTGCGGATACGGACATTTACTCGAGCTAATCTGGTGTAGCAAGGTGTGGCACGACGGTTCTATGGCAAAAGAGAAAAGATAAAATACGTCAAGAAGCGACGGTCTGAGAGAGCGGTGGTCCTGAGAAAGACCACGGCAGGTTTGAAGATCTTAGCCTGCGCGTTTTGGGGATTTGGTGATTTAGAGACCTCTCTGGTGAGAATGTGTAACTGCATCAAGTCTGCGGACAGCCGACTTTAATTATTATTATTTTTTTAAAAGGTGCCATCTGATTTCAGGCTCAGTCAGAACTTTATATTTTTTATTTTTGTGAGAATTTTTTTTTTATATGTTTGTTGTTCTGATCAGCGTAATAATTCGAATTTATGATTTAAACCATATAAAGTCAGAAAACACTGATACATTTCAGTCGGATCAAAGGCTTTCTCTAAGGCGCAACAATATGGATGGAGCGTAACCATAGCAACTACACACATTATATTATTTATATATATATATTTAAATAAAAATGTACTATGGCTACACCAGTGGCACCACCAACAGTTCATACTGTCGAAGAAGCAAAGAACAGGAAGATGGAGATGAATCAGCTTAATACCCTTGATTTATTACCCCTTTATTATTTTATTTTTTTGAAGAAACAATCAACGAGCAGGTGTCCCAATACTTTTGTCAGAAATTGTCAGAATTTCTTTCAGGCCCTACTCAGCCAGGGTACAGATTCAGTCTTTGGATTTGGATTGGTGTCCTACCTGTCCTGCAGATGATGTAAATTGGAGGCAGGTCAAAGCAGGCCGAATCTGGAAGCTGGTTGTGCGAGAGGTCTGGCTCTCAGGTCGTGGTCTTAGTAAAAGGCAGCAGAGGAGAAAGCGGCGAGGCCTCGTTTCAGGGCCATGGGGGGGATATGAAACCGTGCACGGACACGACCCCAGCCCGATTTACTGGGGTGGCATCATGCTCGGGTGAGGCCTGCAGAGAGAACAGCCTATTAAAAGGCAGTGAATTTATAACTCCCCGTCCCGCTCTTAAAGAGCTCTGAATTTGCGTTTGCTCGATGCTGCGGGGTTTTGTTACAGCGGCTCTGTTTTCTGTCTATAAATCTTGCGGCCAATTTTTTCTCCCCCCACTCGTTTCTCCCCCAGCCATAATTGGATCACGACTACTTACTGTAATGTATCTGTGCTTCCCCTGTGCCAGAATATGTAATTTTATCTGCCATTAATTAATAGTGAAAACCAGTCTACATCCACGTTAGACCGGCCGACACGGCCTGCATGAGTCATAAAATTAAACGAACATGACGAAAAATATGTTTACACTAAAGTAAACCGAAGCTCCGGCGAACGCCGGTGTTGAGCGGAACCTGATACACACACTACAGTGATTGTACGGTACCGTACACACACACTAATCGTCTAGTTGAAAACCGCTAGGCAGGTCAATCCCACAGAGAAAACAACCACAACATTATTAGATAATTCGTCAAAACAGCGCCGTGACCATCACAGACGGAACTGTTCCACTGGGCAGAACTCGCTTACACGCTCTAGACACACCCGGAGAACAGACAGTGTTCCGCTGTGGTTATAGAAAGGTTCTCTGAACGCTGAAGCAAAT